>NC_056731.1:1984003525-1984311025 GCF_019279795.1 Protopterus annectens | reverse complement strand
ATTAGGGTAGGGTTGCCACCCCTCTGTTTTTTTTTCCGGACTGTCCAGAAATCAAACTGATTCTCGGGTAGTCTGGAAAACACTGTACAAACTCTGGTATTCCATTTCAAACAGAAACTAGTCGACACCCTCACAAGAGGTGATAATATCTTGGACTTGGTATTAACCAACATGAGTAACCACTGCAGTATCCCTACAGTGTCATCCTCTCTGGTAAGATCCGACCACTAAGTGGTCACTTCCGAAGTCAACATCTCCCCTGACCCTCCTCCAGCTATGGTTAAACAAAAAAACTTCTCCAAAGCTGATTACAACCTCCTGAGGGAAGGTATAAACAGTTTCACAGCCCCCTCCCCTTCCATAGGAGCTGGCACATATGTCCAAACCTACACCAAAATACTAAACAAGCATTTATACAGATGCATGGAATCAGGAATACCAGAGAAGGCAAATCATCCTTCTCAAGGAAGAGTAAACCTATCTGGTGGACATCTGCAATAAATAAACTCTATAATAAAAGGAAAAAATTGCTGTCCAGGACCAAGAAGGAGCAATCTCTCCTTAGTCTGAACAAACAAATAAGAGCACTAGTTAAATCCTCCAAAGCTAACTTTGAGTCCAAACAGGCCACGTCTACTAAAGACAGTTATAAGGCCTTCTCCATATATGTCTGCAATCTCAAAGGAAGCACCCAGATCTACTCAGAACTGGTGGTCAGGGACACCGCATACTAACTGTCGTAGATATAGCCAACCTACTGGCAGACAGGTTCAATGAAATCTTCACCCCTCTGCCCCCCCCCCCCATCAGTAAATCAAGACATCCCCAGCACCTGGCCTCTCCAGTTATCTCTAGGGAGCAAGTCATCACTGCCCTCTCAAAGTAAATAAATACAGCCTCCATGGGACTCTCAGGCTGCATCCTACATGAACTCAGGCAGGAACCTGCAGCACCATTAGTCACCCTGTTCAACCAAAGCCTGAGTACCAGCATCATCCCAGCTGAGTAGAGGACAGCCACTGTCATCCATTTGCACAAAAGTGGAGCATCCACTGATCCTGGAAATTATAGACCCATCAGCCTAACTAGCCTGATCTGCAAGACCATGGAAAGGAGTTTCATGGCCCTCATTAACAAGGACATTGGCAACCTCCAAACACTCAATCCCACACAGTTTTTTTTCATCAAAGGGAGGTCATCAAAGCCATGGATAAGGGGAAGATGATGCACACCACCTACCCTGACCTGGCCAAAGCCTTTAATATTATTCCCTACTGAGGCACAATAGATAAATTCTCTCAACTAGGCATCAATCCATATGTTACCAGATGGGTAGCAGACTGGCTCACTGATAGAACCCACCTAGTCAAAATAGAGGAAGTCACCTCAAGACCCATAATGAGTGGTGTAACCCAGGGATCAGTTTTGGGGCCTCTGTTGTTTGGGATATACATTTCTGAGGTACTGGCCAAAACCAGTTGGCTTTGGCTGATCATGTTTGCAGATGACTGAAAGCTAGGTGCTGTCATCAATTCTTCTAGTGATGTGGACATCCTCCAAGAGGGTCTCACCCAAACAAATAACTGGTGCCAGAAACATGGCCTCAAACTGAATGCCAAAAAATGCATCATCCCCTTTGGGGAGAGTGATGTCCCCACAAATTATCACATTAATAACAAGATCCTAGGCATGCAATCAGTCGTGAGTGACTTGGGCACCCAGGTTGATAGCAAACTGACTTTTGACCACCATATTGCCTCTGCTGTATGGAAAGCTTTCTACATGGCCCATCTCATTAGTAAGGGTATCTCATCCAGAGACAAGGAGGTCATAATATCCCTTTATTCTTCCCTTATGAGTACAGTGTCCCTTTCAGCATGTACCGCACAAAGCACATGCAGCAGTTGGAGAGACCACAGAGGTTCCTCACCAGGAGAATCCAGGGCCTCAAACATCTACCCTACACAGATAGGCTAAAACCCTCTCTCTCTACTCAATCTCATACAGACTTCTACGAGGCGATCTCTGTCTGGCATACAAAGCAATCTCAGACCCCGCCTTGATGGGACTGCTGCATATCCGTAAGTCAAGCTCTACTCAAATAACCCACACGCACAACCTTAACCTGGTCTGTCACATCAATAGGACTTGTTAGAGGGACAGACTTGTGTCCCAGAGACTACCACATCTATGGAAAAGACTCCTTCTCCACGTCAAGCCGAGTACTTCATTAAACCTTTTTAAGTGCAACCTGGATAACTGGCTGAGGAACAGCAGATACACCACTGGGTTTCCACCTGTGTCCCTGCTGGACAGGGGCGGCAGGTGCTGACTTGTCAGAACATGGGCTAAATTCTTGGCTATGCTTGTAAGAGCCTCAGGTCCAATAGCCTAGTATGTTACTATCATCCTATGATCCCCACCTGCTCTTCCACACCAGCTGCAGCAAGTACCCCAAACGAAGTACCCCAAACGAAGTACCCCAAACGCTAATCAAACCTGTGTCACCTGAGTCATAGCCAGGCCTTTATCTCTGTATGTCAGCAATGTAGAAATCAGTTTAGTCAGGTGTTAAATGCTAGAAGTCTCAATAAAAATAAACTTTTCCAGTGGTTTAAAGTACTTTATGAATATAATTTTCTGTACGGTTATTGTTAATTCATTTGGACTGCAGGCTAGAGATTGCCCTCCCTATCAAGGACTGCTATCAGAGTATAGGCAAAAGGAAATAGATAGGAAACAGGCCAGCACTGGTAGAGTTTTTAGTAGAATCTAGAACAGAAGCTGCTGTAAAAAAGGGGATAATTGGGCATATAAAATGTTTTATGGTGACAATGGAAACCAATAAGAGGAGGTTAAAAAGGACCAGGAAGAGAAAGACTGGATAAGCAATTAACAAAGAAACAGTGTAAGGATATATGCATGGCTACCATACATGCAACAAAGTCTAGAAGAGTTAAGATCTTTGCTTGAAAGTGTTTCCATAGGTATTTTTATACCCCCAAACAGACTCCAATTTTTTTTCCTAAGGTAGTTTGCAAATGTTAGAGGTGTGATGGGGAAGAAAGAGGTAATTGAGAACATAGTTTTGAGAGTGTAATGAGTTGGCAGACTTTCACAATTCCCTGCAGATTACTTTATCAGAAATATTGGGTGAGCAAATTGGTGTAACTAAAGAAATTATTTTTTGATCTGTGATACAGAATTGGAATTGCCTAGATATAGTAAGGCCTTGCTGAGTTAAATTCTGCTGGCTGCCAAGAAAAGCAATTACTGGAAAATGGAAATCAAAGTCTACACCAAATATACTAGAGGCAGTGAATATAGTAAACGAGATAAATGAACTGGAAGTATAATTTTTAGAGGAGAAAAGAAGCAAGTTACATAGAAAAAAATGGGAATTTTGGGAACAATGCATGCAGAATATTGTTTTGAAGGAGGAATGAGGTTATTTTCTGTACGGTTATTGTTAATTCATTTGGACTGCAGGCTAGAGATTGCCCTCCCTCTAGATTTTATCTGTACATTTTTGTACCATTTCATGGGGTGGCAAAAGCCACATCACTATGGCTAGGCTTACAAATGCCCCAGGGCAGATAGCCTAGTACTATACTATGAAACTATGAAACTATAAGAGAATGCAGGAATTGAGTGACCTTCCTAATGATTAACTGACAATGAAGATTATAACTCATGCATAATGTTTGCAATTGAAAATATGTCACTATAGTTTGCTTTCATTTATATAAATGTACAATTGCCTATGCCATAAGTGCTAATACAATACAGATATTTCTTGTGAAAAATAAATAAATAAACATTTTCAGTGATTTAATGTATAAGGAAGATTGGTCTTTAGAAGTTGTCACTGTAACTTGGTGGAGGGATACCAATGACTGCTGCAATTACCCCCCCTGGTTTCTGAACTTTTTGTTATAACAGAATTTTAACAACTAAATCACTGATTCATCAACAAAGGCATATTTTAGTCTCATGATTTACAATTGTTTTAACTGCTGGGTTCCATTTCAAATGTAGATGCCTTCCAGAACAGTTTAGTGCACTTTGAATGGGGCCTTTAGATTTTTTATAGATTGCCCGTTTTTCAGTTAGCATTCATTTGGGAACACGTTATAAGGCATATAGATCCTTTTTTTAAAGGAACTAGTCTTCTTCAACTTTTGAAGTGACTGTCTTAAGGTGAGAAGTAATTTTACCATTAATTTGTAGAATAGGAAACTGTAAAGAGTTGTCTGTTCTTTTACATTTACATTTTTTTTTGTTTCATTTCTGAAGTCCCATTCAGACGCTAAAGCAGATAAAAATAGTTTTGCATGTTTCTGTTACCTGAACAGAATTAGGTATAAGGTGATTCCCACTTCAAAACCTATGGATTTTACTTAAAAATACTTTAACATTCACTCAGATGGTAAGACAGGGAGGATAAATGGGCAGAGAAGTGGAAGGGCCTATAAGGAAGAATACAGGATTAATGGTTAAGGACAGATTACACACACAGTGAGAATAACAAAATCTAGAGGAAATGGAGGGGAAAACTTTGAAAATTTACACATTTGTGAATATGGCACAATAAGTAGGATTCAATAAGCCGGTGCATGGAGAGATAAGAAGGTTTTGTGGATTGTATACTCTGCCACAAAAGGGAGTAAGGGACTTGGAAAAGGTGAGAGGTGACATGAGTACAATGAGAATCAATCCATATCTGAGACTTCTTAACTCATTAACACCTATGTGGTGTGGATGTCACATCTCCAGCAGCTTAGACACATCCTACACTCTATTTTCTAAAAATCAACTTAAAAAAATTTAAGATAGACAAATGCAAATATTTTGTGAATAATAAAAGCTATTAAAGCTGTACAAATAGCAATGCTATCAATAAGAAGCTTCCTTTACAGTGATATAGTCAGTTCATTCACAATATATTATAATGCACACAAGCCCAAAATTATATTTTTGCTAAACTTTCACAAATTGTCATATCTTGGAAACTATACATCCTAGATATACATTGTTAGAACATTTTTTCCTAACCCGATATTAGCTTTCAAGAGAAAAAAAGAAATTATTGCATGAGGGCATGTTTGAGATATTTACATAAACATGATTAATTGCATAATTAGCATTATAAATAGTAATGAATATTTCTCAAACTGTGGAATTTGTACTACAAATATCAAAGACGGTTTTATTCAACAAAATCTAAGGTTCAAGAGATGTCATGCAACAGTTTGTAAGTCACTTGCTTTTTGATGTATTAAGTACAAATGGAAATATTGCTTATTTTCATAATCATTAAAAACTAGCAGTATTTCAGGTATAGTTTGATATAAATGCACGCTGACAATTGTTTTCTTGTCTTCCACCATGGCATATGATAACATACCCCTCATACCCCTCAATAACACATAGGGGTGTCAGTTATAAAACTATGAACATAAATATGAAACTATGAATAATACGCAAAAAACAGTGATTAACTTCTATACAGCAATACATCCCAGATTAATGATCATAGTTTTATTTTGTTAATAACTCTTTGCACTTTCTATTTATTATTAGCAGGTACGTTATGTTACTAAAAGAAGCCAGGGACAAAAAAGGCATTATAGGCTTGAAGGGTCTATATCAGCTCATCAAAATACATTTCCACTGAAAACCTCTTCATTGATACCACAACATCAAAAGTCACTTCGCGAATTGTGGAATTTTTCCCTGGGTAAGGAAGTAGTCAGCCATCTCCACAACTTTGCTCTTTTCCCTACAGTAGTGTGATCTTGGAGTTGATATATATAGTTGGAGGGTGTGGGGGGCAAAGTCCCCCACTTGAGTAGATTTGATTTAGTGCATTGTGTGTTCCATTGTGTTATGGGGCAATTGTTTCATTGCCCTGGGAAAAATTCCGTGATTCACAGAAGTGAATTTCGATGGTTTGGTGTCGATGAAGAGGTGTTTGGTAGAAATATATTTTGACAAATATAGACCCAGGCTTGAATTAGTTAAGACACAAGGAGAAATGACAAAGTTGACTACCATGGACAGGGATGGATGAATGTTGTGGTGCACATAATCACTGAAGTCCTGTCATAGGACACATCTGAGGTGGTAGAAAGCAGGACTGTGTAGCGGCCAACACATTCCAGAAGAGGGACCTAAGATAGTCTTGTCAGAAGTGTACTTCTGCAAGCAGCCAGATCACAGAGGAAGATATGATTAGGGAATATAATCACTAGTTTCAGCAGTGGATGTGGAACAAGAACTTAGGACCATTAGCATGGTGACAGGAACCTGGTAGAAAGAACTGCTCTGTGCCACGGACAGGAAATACAGCTTAGCTCGAAATGGAAAACAGTACTTACATATACACTGGAAATGTACAGACTAACATAGTAGACAGAAGTGGGATTCAAAGAAAAAGAAGACAGTTATATGAAGAAAAAATAGAAAAAAGATATAGCACTTAGCAGAGGGAAAAGCAAGGGTGACATGAAATATGGATGCATGATATGACTAAGCAATACAATCCTGAATATCAGGTGCTGTAGGCAGTGATACTGGAGCAGAGAATAGACACTGCTACTGTCATTTACACTGGATCAGTGACAAGTGGGGTCAGGAATGGATGTGCTTAGCCATAGGCTGCTTAAGAATGACAGAAAAGGGAGGTGTGATTTTCTACTTTTCTTAAGTAAAAGTCAATACCAAAGAGCTCTGTGTAAGTTTGCAGATGACTGCAAGTTAGGTGAAGACATTAAATCCCCAAATGACTTAGTCATCCTACAGGAAGGTTTGTCTCAAATAAATAACTGGTGTCAAAATCATAGCCTGAAACTAAATGCCAAAAACTCCATTATTGTATCTTTTGGGAAGTCGTCTACCATAGAGAATGACTACAGTGACAATACAACCCTTAAGAGTTGATCCAGTTGTCCAGGATTTGGGAACATATGTGGGCAGTGACCTAACTTTTGACCAACAAGTGTCTATAGTTGCAAGAAAGTCGTCCTACACTGTACAGCTTATAAACAAAGGGATTGTGTCTAGATCTAAGGATGTCACTGTCCCTCTTTACTCTGTCCTCATTTAGGCCAGTCATTAAATATGATGCTCCATTTGGCATGTATCTGACCAGACACATGCAGGAACTGGAATACCCACAGTCATACCTTACTAAAAGGATACAAGGCCTAAACAATATGTCATAAAAGCCCTTTAACTATATTCAGTACCCTACAGACTGCTAAGAGGTGACTTGTGTTTGGCGTATAAGGCATCCTCCGACCCATTAGTAATGGATTTATTGCACATCAGCAAGTCAAATGGTATCAGAAATACTTGGTCTAGGGATCTAAACCTCACCCACAACATTAACAGAACAGTTTGGATGGACATGAGAAGATACCAATGCTATGCAACAGACTCCTCTTTCCACATAAAACAAAGTTCATCTATGTCAATTTTCAAGTGTGACTTAGATCTATGGATGGGAAACAGAAAATTTATCTTAGGACTGCCCACTGTACTACTAATGGACATAGGCAGCTCCTAAATGCTTTATCACATGCATAGATCCTCTCAAGTTATCATGGTATGATCCCAGTTATTCTTTTTATGGCTAATATATAATTATTTACCATAGGAAGGGTAAGGCTCATCTATAACGAAATGTGATAGGTTATTCTGGGTACAAAAAGAGAAACTAGCTAGGCTTAAAATATCCCACAAGGGCACTAGCCTAGTACTTAGCTATGAACCTGTGAGTAGTGGTCTAGATGACAAATGCGGGAACAGATGAAGAGATCAATGGAGCAGACAGAATAAAATCCTACAGTGAGGGAGTTGCTTAAGGAAGAGAAGGGAAGGGAAACTGGACTGGATCAATGCAGTATATCCACATTCAGAGAAATCAAAGTAGGGGACTGAGATGCCATATTTGGATATGATAGGGAGATTTGAATCAGCAGGTGTAGGTGGTGAAAAAGGTCTATCAGATACATGTCATCCTCCTAATGGACAAGTATGCCATTCATGGGGGGCACAGTCTCATTGAAAAAGTGTTGGTGAAGCATAAAGTAACCCTGGGGCATGCATTAAGAGGGGAGGGGGATACATTTTGGTCTTGAACCAAGAGGACAGACCATCACCCTTGAATCAGCCAGCCAAACAACAAGCTAACCAAGCTACCAAACAACATGCCAACTAACCAACTAGGCAACCAATCAAGGAGCCAGTCCGTGAGCCAATCCACTAACCAACCAATAAACTGACAAATGAAACAACTAACCAAATGACCAACCAACAAACAGTATAATGTAGTAGCTCAGTGGGATGTATAGATTAGCTTTCTTAAGTGACTGTTACACTGTTTCAGCAGCCATCTTCATGCAGCTGCCATTAAATAATATGAACATCTGATTCACATAAATTAGTTTCATTACATTATTTAAAATGATTGCTGCATATATTTGCCACAGAACCATAGAATCATATAATCAGAGAACATACAAGGCAATGGGGTCCTTTAGCCATTTATGCCCTGCCAGTTCTTACACTTATACCTTTCTTCCTTTTTCAAGGAATAGCAGGCCAGTCAGTACAGGGTGTGTTTGTGAACACTTTTCAGCTGTTTAACTCCTTTTTGAGGAAATAATATGCATCGCATTGTATTGCTTAATTTGGAAAGAAAGTTTGTTCCAGAGAAGGAGTAAGCATTGGGTGACAAATCTGTCTCTCCAGAGTGTTTTTTATTTGTTGAACCACATTTAAATCTCTGAGTCTAGTGTTAGTAGGGCTGTTTGATTTGTGGAGCTATAGAAGGTCTTGGGTTAATGGATATTTAACAATCTGAAAGGCTAGGCACCAAGTACCCCTAATGAGTCTATAGAACACTAAGTAATGGAACAGTGTTTCCAGCCTCCCCTGATAGTGCTTGTCTTTTACGCCTGTGGTCTTTCTAGTTAGGAACCTCTGGGCCCTTTCCAGTGGCTTGCTATGTATAGTAAAATACATCCCAAAAGGGGCACTGTATTCGATAATAGGTTTGATCAATGGAAACAGTAGAGGGGTAAACACATCCTTGGATCTAGATAAAATACCATTGCAATCAATTGCACCAGTTGAAAAAATGTCCTAACCCTTGAACAATGTGGTGTTCCAAAGCAAATGAATTACCTACCTATGTTCCAAGATTTCTCACCACACATTCAGTTTGGAGCAGGATGTTGTCTATACTATAAGATGGATGAATGGATTATTTGTCAAATGTAATATTCATTTGTACTTGTCTTTAGCCTGTGATGCTAAATCATTGCATTTATCCAGGTGGACATAGGGTGTGTTTGTGTAAGTACATTCTGTGTCAGTATCTGTGGTAATACCATTAGGGTGCTATTCATGGACATTACATGAATGCATAAAGGCAATCTGTGCTATTTGCACCAATGCTGTGCATAGGTGGTGGAGTTTATAGAGGCCATTTGCACTAATGTCAAATGGTTACAAATAAACTTAAGCAAATGGATTGATAATGAGATGATACTGAGAAACGATGTAAAACCTCATATGCTGCTACATCATCCTCATGCTTGTCATATTTTGACATATTTCTATACAATGTGCAGATTCATTATAAAAAGAGAAATTATGCCTTTTCTACCTACTTTGCAAGCAGCAAGGATACTTTCTCTTGCTACTTGTTTTGCTGTTTCCCATTTTGAGGTGCTTGTCTTAGATGTGCCAAACTACCTGAACCTATTAGTGCTTGCGCCAAGAAGGCAAGGATATAGACAGAGAATAAATCATCATTATTAGTTCTGGTTTAAGCACTTGGGCTTCAGGCCAGTTATTTTACATTAAGAAGGTTTGTGGTCTGCACTCTTGTGGGAGGAGAGGCTGGACTCTGCCCTACTGAGCTGGGAATTTCTGGTTAAAGGCTTATAGTGCCTGCATATTTGAACTGTTTTGTACTGAAATTGGTACACCTTGTTTGCTGTAGCATAGACTAGATCCAGGCCTGCTGAATCTAGCTTTGTTTGTACGCTTGTTGTTTGTTTGCTTGTTATTTCCCTGAAATGCTAATTCCACCTAAAACGCGGCTTTTCAGCGCTTCTGTGGATCCCCTAGTGATATCTGCATTGCTTACTGTACTTATTTCCTTGTTTCACTTGAAAGAAAGTTACTGTTTGTTGTTTTTGCATTTAAGTTACCTGTAACACATTGCATTTAAGTTACCTGGCACTTGCTCACTAAGTCAACACTAAAAAATTAAAAGCACTACACCCTCACAAACTCCCCTTGAGTACCTTGTTCCCCATTGGCCCTTTTTTCAATTATAAAGGAATTCCCAATACTATTCTAGTATGTCCAAAGGTCAGTTGTCAATCTCCTCTCCGGTCCAGCTGGTGAATCTGGGAATCATGAGGCAATGTTACAACTGCCTCATGTACACAGACAACCCTCTCCTCCTCCCAACAAATTCCAACACATATGAGAGATGCAACCATATAGCCAAACTGGAGGCTAAGCTCTCTCAACTCAGTACTGGCATAACCAGTCAGGAGGAGAAGGAAACCACACTCACTACAATTCCAGTCTCACATAAACCTACCACGACAGCAAGCCAAACACATAAACACACAAAAACATACTCGGAGGCTCTAAATAAAAATCTGCCTAAGCAGCAGAGACCTCCAAAGCAGACACCCAAGCAACCGCTACCCCAAAACAAAACACGTGCAACACATAGCTCACAAAGCCAGTGTGCCAAACAGTCACAGCCCTTAAGGCTAAACAACACACCTGATACACTTGTAATAGGTGACTCTATCATCAGGCACACTGACGTCCCGCTCACCAGGCTGAATAAGGAGAAGGTCATGGTGAGCTGCCTGTCGGATCCACCACATAACACAAGCACTCAGATCACTCCAAGGCAAGTACAAATATGACTCAGTCATTGTCCATGCTGGTGTGAATAACCTGAGACGTACCTCCCTGGACTATATGAAAAGAGACATAGAGGAGCTCTCTGAGCATGTAGCCCAGGCCGGTATGACCCTGACCTTGAGTAGCATCTTACCCTCACCAAGAATGATGCCACAATATGAAGACAAGATGATCAATTTCAACAATTGGCTTAAGTATTGGTGTCATTCAAAGGGGATCCAATGCCTGTCAGCCTGGGATAACATGCTCGACAAGCCACGATGCTTTGCTAGGGATGGCTTGCACCTGTCACCCCTGGGCTTTCGGATATTGGCAAAGGCTCTTGCTACCCCCATAGTGCCTTTTTTAGGCAAGGCTCAAAAGACAAACCCACCTCCATAGGTATCACAAGGGATAAGAAACTAAGAGTAATGCTACTCAACGCCAGAAGTCTAAACCTCAAGATGCACGCACTCGAAACTCTCCTTAGCATGGAGAACATCGATATCTGTGCAGTAACAGAAACCTGGTTCAAGGCTCCCGAGAGCACCCCAGCACTACCAGGTTATACCTCATACCATCCTTTTCAGCCCCAAAACTTGGACCGAACCGCAAAAGGAGGGAGGGGGTATCAATATTTATCAAAGATACCCACACCTCCAGGTTAGTGGCACAGCATGAAGCATCAGAGACTATCCATGTGCAACTAACAGTGGGTAAAACTGCCTTCCAGTTTATAGCCTGCTACAGATCACCCTCCCAAACCCAGGAACCCCACTCGGCCTTCCTGAGAACACTGGAAAATATGAAGGTCTCTCCAAACACCATTATATTGGGCGACTTCAACTACCCAAACATAGACTGGGAGTATTACTCTATCTCCAACACTCTAGCCCAAAGGTTCCTAGAATTTATAAACTCAAATGCTATGGAACAACTTGTTACCACTCCCACAAGAGGGGAAAACATACTGGACCTGATCATCACCAACATGGGGACTCTATGCTCCAGAACAGAAGTGTATCCCTCACTGGTAAGATCAGACCATAAACTAATCTCACTGGATATTCACATCCCGACCCCACCCCCTGCCCAGAAAACCACAGTGAAAAACTTCTCTAAAGCAAATTTCACACTCCTCAAAATTGAGGTGGAATCCTTCAAAGCCCCCGGGCCTGTGGAAAATATGGCCCAGACCGCAGAATCCTTTATAAACGCATTCTATGAACACCTTCAGGAATGCATGGATCATGCAATCCCAAATAAAACCAAGACCCAATCCTCCAAAGGCAGACGTCTTGTCTGGTGGACCCCAGCCATAAACAAACTATACAATAGAAGGAGGAAGCTACTACAAGATAGAGCAAAATCCCAAAAAGGGAAGGCATCTCTGATCAGTATTAGCAAAAAACTACGGGCACTCATAAAATCGTCTAAGGCCAGCTTCGAGAGAAAAATTGCACAGGACACTAAGGATAATCACAAGGCTTTCTTTAGTTATGTTAGGAACCTGGGTGGGAATTCCCAGATATGCTCAGAATTAGTCCAAAATGACAAACAATACACCAAACCCACAGACATTGCCAACATCCTAGCTGACAGGTTCAGTGCAAACTTCTCCCCCCTCCCACCAAAAGGGCAAATATCTATCCCAGCAGAGTGCTGCCCCCCTGACATCTCAGATGCTCAGGTAAGAGCCGCCCTCTCCAAAGCAAATAACACAACATCAATGGGACCAGACGGTGTCTCGGGCTGCATCCTACATGAACTGCAAGAAGAGTTAAACCCAAACATAAAACTACTGTTCAATATGTACCCAAAGAGTGGCGTACAGCAACAGTAGTCCCTCTCCACAAAGGTGGTGCCTCAATGGATCCTGGAAACTATCGCCCCATAAGCCTGACTAGCTTGGTCTGCAAAGCTATGGAAAGGATCATCATGGACCTCATAAATAAAAATATTGGGGACCTACAGACACTGGATCCTACCCAGTTCGGCTTTGTTAAGGGCAGATCCTGCCTCTTAAACCTGGTCGATTTCTTTGAAACAGTCACCAAGGCCATTGATGAGGGGAAGGTGGTCCACACAACATACCTGGACCTTGCAAAAGCCTTCAATACAATACCCAAGGCATTATAGATAAGCTCACCAGATTAAATATAAACCCCTATGTCACTAGATGGGTTGCAGACTGGCTCAAGGACAGAACCCACATGGTTAGAATTGCTGGAGCCATGTCAGACTCCAAACCAGTTACAAGTGGCATCCCACAAGGCTCAGTCCTGGGACCTCTCTTTTTCGGTATATATTTCTCGGTGGTACAGGCCAACATGGAAGGCTGTGGCTGACCAAATTCACAGATGACTGCAAACTGGGCGCCATAATCGACTCTCCAGCCGACACAAGCATCCTCCAAAAGGGCCTCATAGAAACAGACAACTGGTGCCAGAGCCATGGCCTCAAGCTAAATGCCAAAAAATGTATAGTCATCCCCTTTGGCAAAAACAAAGTGCCCACAAATTACCACATAGGTGGTAATCCATTAAGTACAGAAGAAGTAATTAGGGACCTGGGGACCCAAGTTGATAGCAATCTCTCATTTGACAACCACGTGGCCAAAGTGGTTAGAAAAACATTTTATATAGCCCACATAATCATGAAGGGATTCACATCTAGATTCACATCTAGATCAGGGGAGGTCATCGTGCCTCTTTACTCATCCCTCATCAGGCCCATAATTGAGTACAATGCCCCTTTTGGGATTTACCTTACCAGACACCTGCAGCAACTGGAAAGACCCCAAAAGTACCTCACCAAGAGGATCAAAGGGCTCAAACAGATGTCATATGCTGCCCGGTTATAGAAACTCCAGCTCTACTCAGTGACATACCGCCTGCTCAGAGGCGATCTGTGCCTGACGTATAAAGCCATGTCCAACCCGGAATTAATGGACATGCTGCACCTCAGAAAATCCAAATCCCATCGAGCTACGTGCTCGACAGACCTGAACCTCAGCACTGAAATAAATAGGACATGCTGGAGGGACAGATTCATAACCCAGAGGCTCCCTTTACTCTGGAATAAAATCCCAGTCCAGGTTAGGCAGAGTCCCTCATTGACTCTCTTCAAGAGGAATCTTGATGAGTGGATGGGAGATTGTAGGTTTACCCCGGGTATCACTTCTGCGTCACTGTTAGACAGAGGCACAGTATACTAACCTCGAAAAAGGACATAGCAAAATTAATTTAAAATGGGTGGCGAAAGCCAAACACACTCTGGCTAGGCTTATAAATGCCCTAGGGCAGATAGCCTAGTATGAACCTATGAACCTATGAACCTATAATTTTGATAATCCAGAAATCCTTCACAGATTTAGAATGGACAGGAATATTGTAAGAAACTTAGTGTCATAATAAAGTGTATTGCTTAATGCTAAACAACCTTTTTCTATGTTTTGTCTCTCATCCCATTTCTCTTTTTTATTTGTTTCAGGTGATGCTGTATATCCACTGGAGTCATGGCTCATGTGAAATCCAAGTGGAGCTGCAGAAGAACATTTTTAATACAGCCCTGTCCAAGTCTTGTATTGTCATTGAGAGAGTGTTTGGCATTTTGAAAGCTGATTCAGATACCTGGATGTTTTCTGGAGGTACCAATCACTATGACCCAGTTACTGCCTGTTGCATTTGGCATAACATGATCATGCCCCTGTCTGGTGGTAAAGTGACCCATTCTATCTGCGTCTATATTACAACATCGAAGCTTTAGTGAATTGAATAACTAAAGCTCAATCTTGTAATATCGACAGCTAAAACTGTCAAATGGCCAGTTCAACCAAGGGAAACACTTCCCTTGGCCGAATCAAAAAAAAAAAAAAAACTTTACATCCAAAATCAAGTGGGGGGTATCACCCCTCCCCCATACCCCCCTTCCTAAACTTACCAACTCCAAGAGTGCTTCAAACTGGAGAAATGGGCATACTCCACAGAACGGCCAAGGGAAGTGTTTCCCTGGGTTAAATCGTCCGTTCGACAATTTATGGTTTCAATATTACAAGTTCGAGCTTTACTTATTTTGTTAAGTAAAGCTTTGATCTTGTAATATAGAACCTGCTATCTCTGTTGCTCCCTGTTTCAATCCAGCTATGACTAATGATGACCAGCTGGAAGCAGTAGTAAGGGACCCCATGTAACAGATTCTTGCATGGCATATGGCTGTGCAGGTAAAGTGGCAGCATCAAGTCCAGAACTATGGACCACAACATTCAGGTTAGTATTTACTTTACTGTAAAAAACCCAAAGTATAAGTGATGTATATAGTAATATATGTGGGGTATGCTATGTGGTGCGTGATCTACTGTCATTGTTAATAAATCCTTCCCTGTTACTGTTAAATAATGTTTTATTTTAGAACAGTCACTTATATTGTTTATTAAAGTCATGGTTGAGTGCTCACTGACACCAGTTCATTGACATCATAAGACATCTAAGGAATAATTATATTTTTTAACTGTAGTCACATGTGATCTAGAAGATGGGCTGTCATGTGAGCTGGATGGTGAGTTGCTGCAATGCTGCAACCTACTTGAAGCATATGATCCCACAGACACTAATCTCAGAGTGAGGTAAGGACAGGGCATCGAATAAGACGTTCTGCTATGTGAAGATGAATGCTGAGTTTGTCACATGAATTCTGTTGTGCTGTGCCCAGCTACCATTACCACTACTTTCTTGAGATGCACTTGTAGTACACTGTGATCTGCCCCACATGTGCAGAAAGAACGCCATCCTCTTCCCTTTCCAACACTGACTCCTATTTGAGTCTGGTAAGTCTTCACTAGTGTAAAAATGGAGGCAAACATGGCTGCTTGTTGTGCCACCATACAACAGATCAATGTGATCGTGGCATTATCCCAACTCTGTACTACTTCCATGTAGTTCTGGAAATCCTCATGCATACCCGGTAGGACTCTGACCATTTCTGGCTGAAGCTCTGTGGCAGTGCACTGAACATTAATGTCGTGGAACATTTGCTGTTCTATGCGGCAGTGCACTGAGCCCTAACAATGTTGTGGCATATTTGCTGCTCTCTGTGGCAGTGCTCTGAGCCCTAAGAATGCCATGGCACACTGGCTGCTAGGCTGAAAATATTTTACATGTCTTCCAGTGTAGCCATGACGTGCCTGCACCTTGCACGCCTTTGTAAATGTATCACTGTGGACACTGTTACGACTGAATTTCTGCCATCATCCAGACGGTGCTTCTGTGGGTCTGGAGATACTGGTATGGAGGTGTGTGGGTTTTCTGTCTCTACAACCTGTATTGCACTGTCACCATTTACTTGACTTTGTGATCAGTTTCATTTCTTGCAGAGTTACTAATATTTTGTGGAGTGTGAGATCCGGCCAGTAAATATGGTGACTATGTGCTGCTTTTCTCAGGCTGTCTCAGAAACATAACTATGTTATCATTATCACCATCAGCCATTCTGCTGCTGACATCCCAAAATTTACTGGTAGAGTGGGACTGTTTGTTTCTGCTGCTGAGTAAGTAAAGAATTAATTGAATGCATTACTACACAGATACTGGCATTACTCTATGCCATGTAAGGAGGTGCAGAGACCACTTAGCATGCACACTCTGTTCAATGTCATTATGAGCAGAAGTGGAGGGTCCACCTGTTCACAGTAATTGTCATGTTCTGCATGTAATCATTCCTCTTGACAACTTATTTGTCTATGTCAATATGTTATAGTCATCAGATCTGAGTAGATGTGCGTTGATGTTGCAGAAATGGGTAAAAGTCAATGTCCACACCACCTCTGATTATGGCAGTGTCACAGAAATCTGTTTCATAGTTATTTCAATGAATAGAGAGGAGATACTCCTCATCAGAGTTTAAAGAAATAAGTGTTTGAACCCCCCACCCCCATATAGTGCTATGTGCAATTGCATTCTGCTTTGCCCTTGCTCTGGCACATTACCATAAAATTGTCCTTTCACCTGCACTGTATTAATGTCTGGTTCATTCCATCAACAACAATTGTGTCCATAACCATTTTTTTCAAGGTCTTTGCTTTCTCAGCTTGGTTGTGTCTCCCTTTTCTAAAAAGGCACTTGCCATGTGTCCTAAGGGCAGCCACTGGAAAATGATTCTCCTCATGTCAAAAACTGTTGTTTCTCTGTTTGAATAACTTCTGCTACATCATTTATTTACCAAAAACAACATGCAAAAGTAATATACTGAAGCCTGACCCACTTATTAGCTACATAACACAGCAATGAATGTATGCCAGCTTTCACCATAAATACATCAAAGATAGTACAAGGACATTTATGGAGAAACAACACTCACATTCAACATATACAAAATCATCCACAAACGCATAATAGTATTAGAATAACTCATTATTAAACTGCCTTCTTATGCCATTGCTAACAGTTGTATCCTCCCCCTCCACTCTTCTGTAGTTATACTGCCATTTTTCATTCATGAGTGAAAGTCATAAATCCCATAGTAAATCAGCATGTATCCTGACAGCACAATCAATTGGTGAAAATAGAGATCATCAGATTTATTTACTTCAAATCATGTACTTGTGTTGTATGTAGCATAATCTGTAAATGCTAAATAAGTGTTGCAAACATTTAACTTTCACATTGCTATCAGATCATCCTCCTCGTGCACTTCCAGTGCTGCTCTCATGAATTCCCATTAAAAATGACACTCACGTCATCATTATTAACATGAATCCTCTGCATCTGACCATCAGATCAATGAAAGATACAATTCTCCTAGTAATCACTATCTATAAAATCAGTATGAACTTTTCCCCAATAATTTTTAACATTATTATTATTTTTACCTTATTTGATAAATTTTGCACTTTCCTAAAACTTGCCACCTATCTTGAGTGCTTGCAACTAAATACTGTGGTCTTAAATTTATTCACATAAATGTGGGTTAATTTACATGTTTTATAGGCAAATTAGGCTGTTTTGCTTCTCTGTATGATTCACACTACTGTGTGAGTGCTTGTGTCAACAGATCACGAAACTAGGCCTCGGGAAAATGTAAATGAGATGTGCTGACCTGCACTTATACATGCCTAATATATCTCAAACATCCGTAAGTACAGAAAATTGAAAATGGGGTCAGCAACAGTTCAGTCTGCATAATTGTGATGCCTAATCGTTGCCCACCCTGCATATTGTGACACTCCTCGTCACCCGAACACACTCAGTAGTAGTTCTTATTAGGGTATAATGACATTGACAGAAAGATTTATTTACAACTTGAATTAAAAAATGAAAAAAAAAAAAAAGATTTACTGATGTAACACTGAGAAATGATTCATGCAGAACCTTTAAGTTTGTTGTTCAAATAAAGATAACATTGCAGAACAGAAGCAGAAACACATATAAGCAACTTAAAAACAAATTATTTTATAGCTGACTTTCATTTACCATGGTGAGGATATGTAAAATTAGTTCTTTAAAAACATGATCTATGTGATAAAGCAGATTGGCAAAACCAAACTCGCCAGTAATAGCAGTTCCATGTCTAATGCCTCAGTATGGTAGCTGGGTTTGGTTGTGGTGATGTCACAACACAGAAGGTGTGGTTCCAAACCTGTGAACCACAGCCCCACATTTACATTCTTCATTCTGGTACTGGCACTTCAAAAGACAGCAGTGACTATGATTGCATGAGGAAATCTCCAAACTGGTCTGACAAGGAGTCAAACATCATGGCCTACCTCTTATAGAAGTCATACACAGAGAAAAGTGAAACATCAGTGTGTGGCACAGAATGGGAAAAAAATTAACCTTTGCAAGAGTTAAGTAAGCTCCTATCTTCCATGACAGGGATCACCAGCTTTGTGCCCTATTGCTGCCACAGGGATGATGCCCTAAAGAGACATAGACCCAACAAGCTGGCTGAGTGGGTAGACCAGGTGATGATGAAAAGGCCATATTTTCATACTAATTTTTCATACTAATTATTTTTACTATTGGTTTTTAAATGTTATCAAACAGGTTTAAAAACCATACTATATGAATTTTGTGTAAAAGCAGGTAAAAGCAAGAAGAAATGTAAGTATAAATGCAAGCATGTATCTATATGTAATCCAAAGGTTTGAGAGTAGGCAAAATATATTTGGAACCAGGAATGGATCTGTATACAAATAAAGTATATTTATGTGCAGACATGTTGTTTGTGTATAAACAGCAATATATATGTATGAGTAACAATATATATGTAAGCATACATCTATAAAAATATAAAATACATATAAAAAAGTGTAGATGTGCAGGAGTATATATGTATTAAATATATATATCAATATATACATACATCTATAATTATACACAAACAGAAAAAAGCATATTTCCATTGCTACATAATTTCATACATTGAAGGTATTAGCTTACATACTACTTGTACTATAGTCAGATACTTTTTAGAAAAAAAAAAGATTTGGTATGTGTAGGCCACAAACTATTTATTAATAAGACAGTAGTATAAGACATTCATAACTTCCAAAATATTAACTTCAATATAAAATGGCTGAACTTACATTGTAGAGGTGAGTGTGGGGACTGAAATAGCAAGCGAGAGACCAGCACAGAGGGTATTGAGAAATACACTGTTTGCATTTTTTCTGTATACATTTCTACTTACTCTCTTTCTATGCTTGCATTTATACAACAGATAACCAAAGTACACATTGCCATGACATATTTCTGTTGCAGCTGTCTGTAACATTAAATACGTTTTGTTTACTGCAAGCTGGACTATAAGAATGTCATAACTTCCGTTCAGTTGTTGCATTTGTGTGTTCAATGTGCCTCTTAGAGGGGGAAGGTAAAAGTGCTTTGTTTACAGAAAATTCACATGCTATTACTTAAAACAGTAAGTATGCAAGGCGTACTGCAAATCATAAACTTCAATGGAAATACATGCAAAGGTTGCAGAAACATCAACACATAATTTGAAGGAAGTCATACTGTCCTAGTAGTTCAACTCACAGTGAAAAAGAAATGCTCACTAGCACATATGGATTATGAACACTGAATGTATAATAATCTGTGCTTTGCTGCTTTCCAGCATTATGAATGGAAGCATACAGCAATAGTCAGTTGAACTTTGTACCGAAACAAGCATACATATTTAACAAATGTAAGAATAACTTCAGTGCTTTATTAATGAGTGAATGCAATCATGTAAGAATGATATAACACACATCTGAGATATTTACGTAACCATACTTTATGTCTTCTATATGCATTAGAAAATGAGATCTATAAGAAAGGTGACTGAAGAGGCTGGCTAAAGGTGCTAGAGTTTTTGCACAATTAAATAAATACATACATACATAAAATATTTCCATTTAAAAAGTAAATAATAAAAAATGTTTTTCTATGTTTCACTTATTTCATTAGTATAAATGCAGAAGTAATTCAAACACAAAGATAATAAAAGAAGGGCTTTCATTACACAATTGCAACACAATTCATATCAGCCAGAAATTTCAAATCTATTATCATTTCACCAGTATATATCATTAGAATTAGTAGAATGCAAATGTAAAAATCACTACCACTTGATAGCAATATACTTATTGCTCCCATGTTTCTGGTACCATTTCTGAGATTTTTTTTCCTAGAATAAAGATTTAATAAAAATCAAAAATGACAGGTAATAAAGATTGCACTGATGTATATTATGACTTCATTTGTTGTCTCTAATTCTTAATTCTCTCCCTTACTCTCTTTTCCTTAATTTAATTATGGATTGTTATGTCTTTATTTTATTTCTCCTCCATTTCCAAACCATTAATTCATCCTGGTTTGGCACCTATGTCTCTAATGGACTCAGGTAACCTGTAAATGGTTCATTTCCCAAACCCCTACTTACACTTATCAAGGGTATCAGAACTTGTCAGAGATTTGGGATGGATGGCTAGGCTTAAAAAGGCCCTTGTGGTCGTTAGCCTAGTAAGCACCTATGAACCTATGAACCTATTTCTGTTCAGTTTTCTACAGATCCAGAATCCCTAGGAATAGCCCAACCATGTTCCTCCCAGGTCAGGGGGGATTCACCTTCTGCTCATGCAGGAATGTCCTCCTAGGATTGTGACAGTGGCACTGGTCCTGTAGGCACTCCGGCATGTGGCAGCCTGGCAGGCCTCACAGACTGTTGGCTTCAGGACTTGTCTGATGATGTGGTAGAGCAGGTAGTGTAAGACATCTTCAGCAAGTCCAGAATGCTCTTCATCCATTTCAGGTGCCCTGGACCGCATTGACCACCATGCCACCACAGGACCCCACCTCCTCAACATCATGATCCTCCACTGCAACACCTTTAGGCGGTGATAACTTTTGAGGATATGTGGACGTGGAGTCCTTCTGAGCCCAATTCCTCACTCCTTCCCTAATCCTCTGTACTACACCAGTTAATCTACTTCCTACTCTAAACTACTCTCTTATATAAAAGAAATGTGAGAAATAGGGAAGAGTCTTCCCCCTACTAAAAATATAGTGCCCCTCCTCTCTCACCTCTCTCAGTGCAGCCCTCTTAATTTGTTCCCCCTGTGTTTCCCTCTTTGTTATGTCTCCCCTTTTTCAGTCTTTCTATCTTCCCCTTTCCCATCTTTCATACAAACCAACAGGTTGTTCACATAAGGATATCTTTATATTTAACATATAAAATCCCTTTATTTTTTTAAGTTAATGTGAATAGCTGCACTGCATGCCAAGTGACTTAAAAACTTCAAAGTTGTTTGTGCATACCTGCATTCATTCCTAATACCTGTAAACATCCATAATTTACCAGCTCTTACATTTTTAAGTGCTACAGTGCACATACTTAAGGATTAACTTCAGCAAGGTTACGCATTTGACGAAAGTGGACATTTTTTTAAAAACAGCTTTCAGGTTTCCTTAATCAGCATGTATAACATGCAGAAATCATGTTTACATATGGTTGTAGTGGTACTCTTGACAAATAATCACTATGGAAGTGCAAAAATTGGGATGGTCAGAGCAATTAGGCTAGAATTAAATAATTTATATTATAGGCAATGCATTCGCCTGTGGGTAAGAAGAGGCTGGCTCGACACTTATTTGTCCTCCTTTCCAAACCCTATTCTTCTAGGTGACAATCAAGCCAAAATTAAAACATCCAACATGCACTGAGTTGAGTTTTGTATAAAAATAGAACGTATTGACACTGAAGGAATACATTATTAATTTAATTTCTAGTAGGCATTAAGCAGTAAATCTTAACTTACTTTACAGCATGAAAGTCAGAAAAAACATGAAATCACTTACTGTAGTTCCCGGCAGTATACAAAGGCATGAAACATACCAACTGGTCAAACAAAAGAGTCCAGGCTTAAAGTTTTTTGGTCCTAGATGGGTACTGTGAAATATTTCTGCATTCTCTGTCCATTCTCTCTCTTTGGGGAGATCCACAAAACAGGTGAAACATCTTCCAAGCTGACTCCTCTTGTAGGCTGAAGTCCAGTTCATTTGTAGGGAGTCCTCATTAAATGCCTCTCTCTAGCACACTCCACTTCTCCTCACTGAGAATAGATTTATCTTTTTTAGATTTGCCAGTCCCAAAGTTGGCAAGATGCAATATCACAATTTTTGTTTCCTTTTTCAGAGTTGTAGAAAGCTATGTCCTTCATTCTGCAGTGTATTTTTTTGTCTGTCTGTTTCATCTGCAAGGAAAACTACTATCGCTGACAGCGTTCATAGGCTAATACTAGGCTAACACCTATTTGTGCATAGGCTAATACTAAGTTAAGGGTCTATATTATATCCTCGAACGCTTAAAAAAGCGAACGCTGATTGATCAAACTTATTTTCGCGAAACTGCAAAATATAGAAGCAGCAGAAACTCAATTTTTTTCCTAGGGAATGAATTTGGTTGTCCGTTTCTGTTGCTTCGGTATTTTCAGTGTTATGGTGGAAAGTTACCGGTCGGATTCAGGTAAGTGTGCGATTGTGTGGATGTGAGTGTTAGGGTGATTTAGGTGAGTTAGGGTTAGGGCTCGGGTTAGGTGTGAATGCGATTGAGTGGACATGAGGGTTAGGGCAGATTTAAGTGAGTTAGGGTTAGGGAGCGGGTGAGGTGAGTGTGCGATAGTGACGGACCTTAGGGTTAGGGTTTGGGTTAAGGTAAGTGGGTAGTTAGTGGTGTGTGCAAAGTTTAGTGTAGGGTTAGGCATCAGATTTTAGGTGTATGTGTGTGGATTTCTCTTTGTTTGTTGTGCTTGTGTTGTGTGTATGTGTTTTGGATCAGCGATTTTTTTCCCTGGGAAAAAAATCACTGATCTGACAGTTCAAGATTGTAAGCTTTCGCTTAAATTAGGACAATCAATCAGCGTTCGCTTTTTTAAGCATTCGATGATATAATATAGACCCTAAGTTAACTACCCTGAAGGTCCATTTTAAGCCGAGTCAATAATCTAAGGTTAGGCTCAAACCCTGTATTTTATTTATTTATTTTATTTTACATTTGTTTACCTGGATAGTACGACTGGATACATGTCCACTTTCAGTTGAGACCTGGGGTGAAAAGCTCCACATAGACAAACTTACATAAATTAAACAGAAGTTAGCAAACAATTACAATGGCTTAGTAGTGTTCCCTAGTAGGGACTCACAAATTCTCATGGACAGACACAATTAAGACACATCAGATTGGAAGCAGAGCTTGGTGACGTAGTTACAAGTTATGATAATTACAGAATATGCTTTTAGTTTATAACTTAATCAGGGTTGGTACATGGGCATAGCCAATTCACTTTGAGATACCGTTTGAGGTTTTTTTTTTTAAGAGACTTTTGGAGGATTGTAGGGTTATATAGTTTGGCAATGAATTCCAGGTTTTGCCAACTAAGTTGGCAATTGCCAACTAAGTTGGCAAACAGGGCTTCACCAGCAGAGTTATTAGCTTTGTGGGTTTGGACCAGTAGTTTATCGGCTGAATGAAGGGCTCTCAGGTTGCTATATGGCTTTATAATATTTTTAAGTGAGGGGGTGTCCTCAGGGTGGTACAAAGGTTTGTGCACTATTAAGAGTTGATTGAAATGAATTAAGCTGGGCAGTTCTAGCCACCCTAGGTGTTTAAGGTTCTGGCAGTGGTGGGTTCTATAGGTGGAGCCAGTGGCAAATCTGGCAATATGATTGTAGCTATGGGACAGCTTACCTAGTTCAGATTTGTTGAGGTTTGAGAGCACAGGCGAGGCATATAATAGAATAGAGAGTAGGTGTGATCAGGCAATTGCAGTCCAAGCCAGTGGGGTTAAAAATCTTGTTTCTATACAGTGATCCAAGCTTCTTATTGATGGTCTGTATGGTTTTGTTGACCTGTAGGTCAAATTTGAGATTATTGTCTATGATAACCCCTATCAGTTTGGTGTGATGACCTGGGGAAATAGTGGTACCATTGTTAGATGTGACAGAGAATGAAAGTGGGGTAGATCTACTAGTGGGGGAGAAGAGTAGAAGTTTAGTTTTATTGGGGTTCAGAAGTAGGTGTTGGTTGGTGAGCCAGTTCTCGATAGTGCTAAATGTATTTTGGGTTAAGATTTCCAGTTCGGATGGGGAGGTGGCTGAGCAGATCAGAGTGGAATCATCTGCATATTGAATGCAGGTAGCTTTAGGGATAGTAGTGTGAAGGTTGTTGATAAAAATAGAGAAGAGTAGTGGACCTAGTATTGACCCATGAGGGGCACCAAATGTGAGAGGTAGCTGGCTGGAGAGTTTGCCCTGCCATAGTACCGCCTGTTGTCTACCAGCCAGGTAGGACTGGAACCACTGGATAGCAGGCTTGTTGAGGGAAATAGATTTTAGTGAAATAATGAGACGTTCATGGCTGACCATGTCAAAGGCTTTTGACAGGTCAAAAAAGAGGGCAGAGATTAGCCTATTGTCATTCCTGTTTTGGTTTATGGCAGTAGTAAAGGAAAAGAGGGCTGAGGTGATGCTGTGGTATGGCCTGAAACCATGCTGGGAGTCGGATAGTAAGTTATTCTGTGAAAGGCATTACATTAGTTACTTGTGTACACATTTCTCCATTATTTTGGCTCGTGGGGAAAGAATGGCAATGGGTCTATAGTTGGATATGTCTGAGGAGCTACCACCTTTATGGAGTGGGATGACATGAGATATTTTCCGGTGGGAGGGGATAGCGTTTTTGAAGAAGGTTCTGTTAATGAGGATAGATATGGGATATGCAATGGCATCTGCAGCTATTTGTAGGTACTCTGCAGGGAGGAGGTCAGCAGTGAGAGTGGTAGGTTTTAGTTTTTTTAGAAGTGTTTTGATAAAACTAGTGGATATTAGTTGGAAGCTAAATTTGGGGTGATTATTGGGTAGATTACACATATGGTTTAAGTTAGAGGGGGTTAGTTGACTTGCTAGGGATTGGATTGTTTCAGTGAAAAAGTTATTAATGGCGCTAGCTATGGTCTCTGGGGATCTATGGGTGTAGTTAGCCGGGGTTGGGGTGGTGGAATGACCTGGACGAAGTAGTTGATCTAAGCCTGACCAGAATTTTTGAGGATTGTTATGGTGGTTTTGTAGGAGATTTTGGTAGAAGCTTTTTATATCCAGTAGAATAGATTTTTTTGTATCATTCCTGAGTTGACGATATTTAGATGGTCAAGTGGGGCTTTAGTTGTTCTCCAGCTGGCCCAGGCTCTGTTTCTAGTTTTGATTTTAGCTTTGGTATCTTTTGTGAGCCATGGTGCTGTATTTGATCTAGTTTTTATTGTACGTGCTGGAGCATGGGAATCAAGGATACTTAAATATTTAGTGTTAAAGTGATCTATGGCCATCCTCTAATGTTAGATTTTTTTAGTTTTGACCAGTCAACTGCTTTTAATTCATTTTGGAATATAGCAGCATCAAAGTTTTTCCTGTTTCTAACTATTTTATATTTGGGCTGGTGAGGGTTTCCTGCATTATGTTTGATGATACAGATTAGACAATGGTTGCTGAGGTCATCAGGGAGAGTACCAGCTGTGTACAGTCAGGGTTGGTTATTAACTAGGATCCAGTCTAGTATACTTTCCCTGTTGGTTGGTTTGTTTATCCTAGTGGGAGAGGATATGGTCTGTTTAAACCCAGATAAGTTTTTATGGGTGAGAGGGGTCAGAGGAGCAGGGGTGCCAGTCTGTGTTAAATTCACCGAGAACTATGGTTTCTTGGGGATAGGTAGTGTATAACCCGTAAAGGATATCTTCTATGGAATTTAGATTATTGCCTGGTGGAATGTATGCACAGACAATGTTCAAGTGCTTGTTTTGGTTAATCTGTAGCTTGGTTATGAGGAGCTCTGTGTTATTGAATGGGGGAGGTTGAATGGTGTCTCTATTAATGGTTAGAGTGTTTTTGTAAAGGACTGCTATCCCACCTCCTTTCCTTGTAGCATGGTCTAACCAGTGAATAATGTATCCTAGAGGTAGTATCTCATTGTCAGTAGTACTGGGTTTTAGCCAGGTTTCCGTAAGACACATAATGTCTGGGGAGTGGATTGCTAGGAGGGCGTGTAGGTTGGGAATCTTATTGTTAATACATCTAATATTTAGGTGAAATGCTAGGAGGGAACTAGTGGGAGTATTCATGGGTAGCTTGACTGTGGGCGTTGTTGTAGGGGAGTGGAGGTTATTGGGTGTGAGTGGCCAGGGTTGGGATGAATGTCTCCACATGTTATAAGGTTATAGTGACAGGATATTCTGAGCTTTAGGAGTTTGTTTATAAGCTTTATATAGTCTTTGCCTTTAGGATTATGTTTTGTGGCTGTACAGGGGTGGTATTTTATAGAGGGGGTATATTCGGTGTGCTGCAGAAGGTAAAGTGTTTGGTGTTATGTGTGAAGTTGTGGGTGTCTGTTTGACCACTTGGGTAGTGAATACCATGGTGAAGCATTTGTTCGTAGGCAGTGAGATGGTAAAATAGACACAGTATAGGCATTACGGTAATTAGTATTTTTTTGCTTGTTTGCATTTTTGTTGGGGGGGGCAAATTTTGATGGCTGACTGTGCTAACAGGGTGTGGAAGAATGGGGGATGGAAATGGGTTAAGGGGGGAGGGTTGTTCAATGATGTGTGAGGTGCTGATTGGTACTTAGCAGGAGGGGAGTGGCAAGGGAGTGGCAAAGTCTGGTTTAAATTTAGCACTAGTAAGGGCAGGTGAGATTTCGGGGCAGGGAGCCGAGCAGAGCAGGGCTAAAACTGACTCCAAGAGTTACCTTGGGGTTTTGGTTTGTATGATTGTATGTAAGCAATGTTTTTGGCCGTACTTTAATTTGTTTTATTTTTTTTTTTTTTATTTTTATACCAATTTTCAGGCTAATTTTAATAGGATCCTAGGGGTAAACTAGCTAATTTAGTCAATATGGAGGGAGCCAAATTACTGTGGGGACAGCCTAGAAGCAAAACTTTACCAAATTAAAAAGTAAATGCTTGGGACTGGAGCACTGTGTGAGTGTAAGGCTGATTCAAGGTATTATAGCCCAATCTAGTGGCAATTGGCTAGATCCCTTCACTGTTGTAGTGCATACACCTTTAAGCCTCAACCATTTACAAAAACTAAATTGTAATTCACCTATTACAATAAAAAAGCTGGAGGGAGTCAGGTTCTTACTTCCCAGAGATTTTACTTAGTTAAGATAGCCAGCTTCAGTGGAGAAGGTAGACATTGTTTTATTCAGTTAATCCCAGGTGGGGGGTCACGCAGGAAAGAAACCCGTGCAAACTATTACAATAGAAAAGCTGGAGGGAGTTAGGTTCTTGCTTCCCAGATGTTTTACTTGTGTTTATGATGTCAAGACCATAACCATTATGCCAAACTCACCCCACCTTATGCCAAACTCAACCTGCCATGACTGGAACAAGAAGATGAATATCTGAAAATCTGAAGACTGTGGCTGACTGTTACAAGTCTGACAACAGAATTCATCAAAGTTACTGACTCAAAATAACGGGCTCACAAATGGCTGCATCAAAATTACTGCGTTCAGTTCCACTGCAGTATGTGGATATGCATATTGTTCTGTCTCTGCAGTTGATGAAGCCCAGCCTTCACCTTAGCTCTTTATCTTACCACATTATATTATCTCTTTGATTAACAATATATTCCGCAAAAGGAGGGAATTGCAAATATCACTTTCTTTACATCCCATCAGTTTAATGTTTCTTTCTGACCTGTTGATTGATTAATGTCTGAGAAGCGGAATGGCATATAGTTACATGAATCATTTCAGTAGCTTTATGTTTTATGGCACCTTTTGGACTGTGCAGAAGACAAGATGCTCAATAGGAAAACAAACTTTAATTACATGCCTCTTGTTGAAGCAATGGTATATCTTTTAAATGCCTGATATTTTTCAGTATTCGTGTTACATGATAGTCCAGGAAATAGCAAGATTAACACACAGTCATATATGATGGCAGAATTACTAAATGCAATCAGGACACAGTAACAAAGGCACTATGTATGCAATATGCAATGACATTAACAACAATAACAGATATGGAAATAAGAAAACTACTAATGACAACCATGGCTGACAATGTCAATAATACATTTATTTTTCTTTTCATTTGAAAGGGATACTCTTACAGGACTATGAATTCCACACTTAAAACTAAATTTACCGATGTTGTCATAGAACTGTAGAAGAGTTGCATGTTTGAAATCCCTGAACTTTGCAATATTTGCATTTAACTGTAGAATCTGAAGGAGAAGATTAACAGTTTCTGATTGGATTAACTGAAGAAGAGAGGAGATTGTTGATATTGATGCCTTGCCGGTAAGGACCAGATCAATAATATTCAACAAATGAAACAAGCAAAACTGCTGCTGAGGATTATACTTTTAGTGGGCATTATGAATATGAAAGTAAGTAGAGGAAACTGATTTATTCATTTTCTCTATAATCATTGCATTGTGTTCAGAGAGATTATGCAAATCTGCCTGACTACTTATAACTTTATAGGAAGAATGACAGTATTTTTCAGAACTTACCCAGTGTCATCAAAGTGTAATCGCAGTACAGCCCAGATTGTCACACACACAGTAGGGGTACCTAAAAAAAAAACATAAACAATTCATATAGAAAGGAACTTTGTTTTGTTTGGGTTATCTCAAATGTGCCTTTTTTTTGAAATACTAAACAAAAATCCACGCAGGCACATTTTTACGAAATAAGACATAAACAGACTAATACAGAAATGCATTAACTGCGAGTCTTTTTATTTTATGAAACAGGAAGATAAAACACATGTTACTAATTGTTTACATCATACAAGCAATCACTGGGAAAAAAATACTCAATGGTACTGTTATATCCTGGGAAATAAGGAAACCACACGGTTTATGGAGTTGTAAGGCCTTTCTTTATTAAGAGCCTCCAGGTGCGCACCCATGCTTCTTCTCACAACTTCTGCAAGTCATACATCCACCAGAACCAACAAGTTACCAGAGAATACAGAACCAACAGTACATGCTGAATTCCCCACAGCGCCCCTACAGTACAACAACCACATTACCAGCCCGAATACTACATCCCTCCCCTTTTAAGCTATGACATAATCCCTTACATAAGCAACTAGGGAGCAAGTTCCACAATGCATTTAATCACTTACTTGTAAATAACAGGCTAGTTATTAACTGGTTACCATACCATCTACTATTTTTTAGGCTGGTAATCTATACATGCACTTTTGTTAACATTGATAGTCCTTCAAGTAACTAGGTTTAACCAGCACACGCTTAGAACGGCGCAGTGGTACCACCTTAGGTGACTCCGGTGTCACAGTTACCACTTCAGGTATCAGTGTGTCCTTCCCTGGCACGGTTGGATCCTCAGAAACCTCTCCTTCCACGTTCTGGCGGTTTCCCTCAAGTTGCGATCCTCCTGCCACTGCGAGCCCTGGTTCCGAACTTAACGGTAGTTCCGAGGCCGGCAGTTCCATGGCATCCTTCTTCTGTTCGCTCCGCAGAATTTGGTCTACATGTCTCCTCACTATGAAATCTCCATTCAACCTCACCTGGTACGATAATGGACCTGTGCTCTTGACAATGAACCCTGGAATCCACTTAGGTCCATAACTGAAATTTCGCGTCATCACTGAATCTCCCTCCAGAAAACTTCGCTCTCTCCGTCGTCTATCATGACATTCTTTTTGCCTCCACTGGGTCCCCTCCACCTTAGCTCGGACATTTGGATACACTAGATCCAACGTGGATCTCAATCTCCGTCCTTGCAACATCTCGGCAGGTGACAAACCCGTGGTAGATTGTGGTGTAATACGATAATTGAATAACACCCTTGACACTTTCGCTGCCATACTTCCTTCTCCTGACTTTTTCATCATGGCTTTAAAAGTCTGAACCGCCCTTTCAGCACAACCATTTGTAGCTGCATGGTAGGGTGCTGAGGTGATGTGTACGATGCCATTTTTTCTCAGAAAACCCTTGAACTCTTCACTCGTGAAACATGAAGCATTATCGGATACAATAGTCTCTGGTAGTCCTTGGCTACTGAAACTCCTCCTCAAGCATTCAACGGTAACGAGGGAAGTGGGTGTCTTGACTTGATAGGCATCCATCCATTTCGAATGAGCATCCATGATTATCAAAAACATGGCCCCATGAAAGGTCCTGCATAATCTATATGAAGTCTCTGCCAAGGTCTACTCGGCCACTCCCATGGATGTAGTGGCGCCGCCACCGGCAAGTTGCGATGTTGTTGACATGTTTTACACTCATTCACAACGACTTCAATCTCGTGGTCCAACTTTGGCCACCAAAAATAACTTCGGGCTAAGGCCTTCATTCGGGTAATGCCCACATGACCTTGGTGCAACTGCTGTAAAAGTGCCCGTCTTCCTGGGGACGGAATTATCACTCGTGCCCCCCACAATACGCATCCATCTTGCACACTCAACTCTGTTTTCCTCACCTCATAAGGCCGAAAAACTGGATCCGTTTGTTGGACTGGCCAGCCTTGCTGAACCCACTGAAACACTCTAGCAAGCACCGGGTCTTTGTGTGTCCAAACACTCAGTTCTCTGGCAGACACCAACGTGATGTCTTCCATCATCAAAACTCGGTCCTCCGCTTCCTCTTCCTGGAGATGCCCTGGCATCGGCAAACGACTTAGTGCGTCTGCATTACTATGGTGTTTCCCAGGCTTATAAACAATCTCATATTCATAAGCTCTCAACGTTACAGCCCATCTCTGGATGCGGGGAGAAACCATCTGCGGTACTGCTTTCATCTCGTTGAATAATGACAACAAAGGCTTATGATCGGTGCAAATAATAAACTTCCTCCCATAGAGGTACTTGTGAAATCTCTTGATTCCAGACATGACAGCCAAACCCTCTTTATCTAACTGGGAATAGTTTGACTCCGCTGGTGTCAAAGTTTGTGACATGAACCCAATGGGTCTCTCTTGTCCATCTGGCATCCGGTGTGCCAACACAGCCCCTAATCCATAGGGTGAGGCATCACATGACAAAATTAAGTCCTTGTGACTATCGTAGTGCACCAAAACCTCTGAAGATTGCATTAGTTCCTTTGACTGTTCAAACGCTCTGTCCTGTTCCTCTTGCCACGACCACTGAGCCTCCTTCCTTAATAACTTATGTAAAGGAGCTAACAGGGTTGACAGATTTGGCAGGAACCTGTTATAATAGTTAAGTAAGCCTAAATAGGCTTTCAGTTCTGTAACATTTGTGGGTGCTGGTGCCTGTTGAATGGCTTCCACTTTATTTGGCAGGGGGTGTAGGCCTGATGCATCCACCTTGTAGCCCAGGAATTCTGCTTCCTTTGCCATGAAAGCACATTTACTCCGTTTCACCCGTAGACCTGCCTCACGCAGTCGACTCAGCACCTCATTCAGCGTCTCCAGATGCTCTCGAATGTTCCTTCCCGTCAACAGGATATCGTCTAAATACACAGCCACCTTTGGAATTCCTGCCACCAGTCCCTCCATTATTCTCTGGAAAATAGCTGGACTCGAGGAAACCCCAAAAGGTAAACGATTAACTTGGAACAAACCTTTGTGCGTGTTCAGGGTAACATACGCCTTTGACCCTTCTTCCAGCACTACTTGTTGATATGCCTGACTGAGGTCCAGTTTACTAAACCTTTCACCTCCCGACAGCTTTTCAAACACATCCTCCACCTTTGGCAAGGGATACTGCTCCAGCTTCGAGACTTGGTTCACTGTTAACTTGTAGTCACGACATATGCGTACAGTACCATCTGGCTTTAATACTGGAACAATTGGTGCGGCCCATTCCGCAAACCTTACTGGTTCAATTATACCTTGCTTAGTGAGTCTCTCTAACTCAAACTCAACTTTCTTCTTCATCGCATATGGTACAGGACGGGGTTTGTAAAATCTTGGCGTTACGTTTTCTTTCACGTGTATCTTTGCTGGTGGACCCCTCCAGGTCCCCAGTTCCTCTTTGAATACTTCTTCATTATTCTCTAGCACCTCTTGCAAGGTCAGGCCCGGCTGTTCTACCTTATGGAGCTGTAGGCAGTCCATGTTTAGCTCCTTTAACCACACCCGGCCTAGCAGGTTTGGTCCCTTACCTGCTACCACCATGACTGGCAACTCTTTAACTTGGTCTTTATATTTTACCTTCATTTTCACCCTTCCCAACGTGGGAACTATCTCACCCGTGTAGGTTTTCAAAGTCACTGAACAGTCCTGCAGCTTCCAAGCTTCTCTGGGCCATAACTTCCCATACTCAGCCTTTGACAGAACTGTCACACTACACCCCGTATCCACTTCAAACTGCACCATTTTACCATTTAAGTCCAACTGGGTTTTAATGGGATCAACTCTTTCCCACCTGGCCTCTTTCACGTTAAACATTGTGAACACTTCTTCGGCTTCCCTGGTTGGTTGATCTGTAACTTCACGCATGTGGTGTGCATACTGCCGTTTTATTTTTCGGTTTCCCTTCCTGTCCATCATACTGCTTTTTTCCTCCCCCTTTTTCGGCTGGTCCCGAAAGGGCGTTGAGCGGCACATTTTCTTTACATGGCCCTTTTTCCCGCAAGCATGACATTTTACAGTTAAAAAACGACAGTTCCGTGACAGATGTTCACCTCCACACCTGTAACAAGCATACTGACCAGACTTCCCTTGTAAATTCTGCTCCATGACCACTTTATGCACTGGTAGTGGGGTCGCACTCCTGCTTCCAACCCCTTCCGTGGCTTTCTGTTGTAAATCACGAATGTCTTTAGTCTCTGTCTCTATGGCCTGTGCCAACTTCAAGGCCTTTTCAAACGACAAGTCAGGCTCCGCTAACAGTCTGCGTTGTATGCGGTCGTCTGCAATGCCACATACGAGCCTATCTCGTAGCATTTCGGTCAGTCTGTCCCCATAATCACAATGTTGTGCCAGTTCCCTCAACACTGCGATATACTCCATTACCGTTTCATTAGCCATTCTAGTCCTTGAATTTAACTTGAACCTCTGGACTATTGCACTCGGCTTCGGGTTATAATGTGACTGAAGTAAACTCGTCAACTCTGTGAGCGATTTGTCCCCGGTTTATCCGGACTCAATAAGTTCCTCATCAGACTGTACGTCTTACTGCCCACCGAGCTTAGCAATATGGCTCGCTTCCGACCCGCTTCCATTATCTGGTTTGCCTCAAAAAAATGTTCCAACACTTCACAATACTCCTCCCAGGTCTGTGTCTGACAGTCGTATGCAACTAGTGACCCCAACATGGAACCAGACATCACTCCAGTAGGCCCCGTCTCTTCGTCATCCGACATGAACTGCAGCCCACCAGTTTACTCGCAGCGGACTCGGAGGCATCCCATCTTCTCGTCGCCAATATGTTATATCCTGGGAAATAAGGAAACCACACGGTTTATGGAGTTGTAAGGCCTTTCTTTATTAAGAGCCTCCAGGTGCGCACCCATGCTTCTTCTCACAACTTCTGCAAGTCATACATCCACCAGAACCAACAAGTTACCAGAGAATACAGAACCAACAGTACATGCTGAATTCCCCACAGCGCCCCTACAGTACAACAACCACATTACCAGCCCGAATACTACAGTACACTATTATGCCAGGCATGCATCTGGAGCATTTCTCTCCAGACTTCCACTGAAAATGGGCTCTGTCCCAGTCAGACTTTCCCAGTAAACAAATGTTAAATAAATAAAATAAATAAAAAATAGTGTAATATAAGGCTGTCACATAAATAAGTTTCTGTTATGTTCCACTTTAAAATGGCTCTCTATAGAAATGCTGGGACTCATAATTACAGGATGAGTATGGCAATTTATTGTTCCTAAAACTGAGATTGATTTATCTCTCAACAGTTGCAGCATGTGGTGCATGAGAAGGGTGTGACAGTTTATTGTTCCTTTAGCCTGAATTGGTTTATCCCTCCCCAGCTGCAGCATGTGGTGCTTGAGAAGGGTGTGGCAGTTTATTCTTCCTTAAGCCTGGATTGGTTTATTTCTTAGCACCTACAACATGTGGTGCAAAATTGTGGCAGTTTATTGTTCCTTAAGCTAGGATTGGTTTATCTCTCCCACCTGCAGCATGTGATACATGAGAAGGGTGTGGCAGTTTATTGTTCCTTAAGCTGGGAGTGGTTTATCTCTCCCACCTGCAACATGTGATGCATGAGAAGGGTGTGGCAGTTTATCAAAGGTGGCTTTGGTTTATGCATTATAGGTATTTTGTTGTAGGTTGGTATGCCTTTTTTCTTTCTTTCTTTCTTTCTTTCTTTCTTTCTTTCTTTCTTTCTTTCTTTCTTTCTTTCTTTCTTTCTTTCTTTCACGTGTATCCTAATAAATTACATAGCCCAGGATGACAATGCACAACTATGTAGTACCTGGGATTGGTTGGAGGGATTCCAAGCCCAAAAGGATACTAATACATTAAGTACAAATATGTTTTTGAGATCAGGTAGCACAGATGGCTATGGATAATCTTCAGTGAAACTTGTGCATGGTGGTAGGGGAAACTTTTGCTCATGACAGTCCCCATACTGCAGATGCCCATGAGCCATGCTGAGGACTACACAGATATAGGAGGTATAAGCCAGCAGCTTCCCAGATAAGTAAACTGTACTTCATTTGACACCTTGCATAGGTGTGATTGCTAATCTGACAGGTACATAAACCATATGGAAGTCTCTGACTGAGTATCTATGCTCATGTTAATTTTCACTAGCCATGCATGCGTAAGAACACAGTTGTCCAGGAAGTAATATATCAAAAGCACTGTGAGTGTTGTGAATGTATGGGTTATACTGATGGCAAACAGTCTGCTCGACTCCAGATATACATGTGCACAACTGCATTTCTATGCATACCAGAAATGGCTTGTGCATTTTTGTAAATTTGTAAATTTGTACATTTCGTATTGTCTGCACATATGCTTTAGCATATCTACATTTTGCATGTATTGTCATTGCAAACATCCTTTCCTCTGTTCTAGAGAGTCACTATTTTTCCCCTATTCCTTACCCCCTCCTTTTGCATCTGTTTTTTGTGCTTTGACCCATTTTCTCAAACATTCCTTTTTTTAACATTTATTTTTACTCATCATATTTGCTATGTCTATTTGCTACGTTAGCTATTCCTCACCTGTACATTTCTCAAGCTATGCATTATTTTATTATTCCTTCCTTTCGTCTTCATAAAAAAAGGACCTCATCTCCCCAAAACAAAATATTTTCGGTGTCCTAAGATGTGCGCCTCTGGCTAGACCGTGTTACTCTTCTGCTATATGATTGCTTCTCTCAGCTCTATTATTTATTTTTTACTGAATCCCCCCAATGGAGCCATCTGCTGCACATTCTACCCTCCCTGCAAGCATGCGGTTTGTGGTCACCCTACTTTGGCCATAAAAATACATATGACTTTTTTCTTAAATTTGCCATCTGCATACTATTATGTATTTTTTCTCACTGTGAATTTATTTTTTTAGTAATATATTAATGAAAAGTATATAACTGTTGGGACACATAGTAGGACAGCTGTTAGCATTGCTTCCAAACAATGTTTACTTATTAGTGTCCCTTATTTGCTGTGGTACCCCCAACATAGAGTCTGCATGCCCTTTTTGTGTCTGTATACATTTTTGCTGTGAACTCCTGTTTTCTTCAACATCCCTATGATATGCTTTAGGTGAATTTGCATTCCACCAATTTGCTCACAGAAGTGCATATTATGTGGAAGTAGATATATATATATATATATATATATATACATATATATATATATATATATATATATATATATATATATATATATATATATATATATATATATATATATTTATTTATATATATACGGGGGGGCTGTCACCCATTCAGGATTTGTTCGTCTCAATTTCATGCAATGATTTCTGGAATACAGTTCACCTTTCCCATGTTTTTCAAATGCATTAAGCAGATAAATAGATCAAGAAAAAATTGTTGAATTAATGAATGAAAAAATGGAATGACTGAATGAATGAATGAATGAATGAATGAATGAATGAATGAATGAATGAATGAATACTTTGACACTCACTTTGGACTGACTTGTGAACTTCTGTTTGATATTCAAGTGACAGCTTATATCTTTCCCAGATCTGATGTTCTGCTCCTATTCTGCATGACACTTAAGTTTAAGGAAATGCATCATGAAACAAGACAACACCGGTTAGAACCCTTACAATATGAAATGTAAAATGTTAATGCATAGCTTGGAGTAATAAGTTATAAAGACTGACATCTCAGATAAAATTTAGCTATTGGCATATTCTTCATAAATTACAGTACAGCTATCATTACAAGGAATTCTCATTGTTTGTCCTTCAGTGATGATATAATTTGGTTTTGCTAAAAAAAAAAGGAAGTGGTTCAGCTCTAAAACCAACATATCTCAGACTCTTACAGAAAATGGGCTTGCATTAAGTAAGGAAAATGGAGGATTTATCAACAAAAAATAATTTTAGGATGTATAAATCTCAAATAAAGACATTTCCTCCACCCAAAAAAATGCAGAAGCTATAAAAATGTACTACTTTTGCACATTTTAATAGTGACTGAGAATACAGCTTGGATAAAGAGTGGGACATTTTAAATTCTGCACTAAATTCTCTAAGAAAGAAAAATCTTGGAGTAATATTAATGGGGGGGGGAACTGGTATCCCTGTAAAAAACACTTTTTTTCAGTTTGTATGTGCTGTGTGATCACATGAATGGGATGTGTTCTTCTATGGGAGCAGATCTGTGCAGTCAGTGTCATGCAGGTGTGCTTTTGAGGATTTGAGAATCAATGTATCAGGGGAGAACTCTTATTTTAATGCAAGAAAAGAAACTTGGAAAACTGATGAAGCTCTTTCTCTGTTAACATGAATGCATAGCAAATAAATCAGTAAGTGAATGAGTGAGTAAGTAAACAATAACAGTTACAGGGGGATATCCTCCATCTGCATTTCCCTATCCCTTAAATAAATTTATTTTCCTTGTAAGGGGATAACAGATGTACTAATGGCCTCAGCTATCCACCTATCACAGTATACCATTTAAATCAGTATGCCATTCCAGTCAAATTGTCTGCAGCTATTTATAAAGGTGTTAATAACTACTGTGCTCTAGTGCTGTGCCCATGTGTAGCTACAATGTGCATCTGTTTAATACTGCTCTCTCACGCTTTCGTTATACACATTTAGTATTGCCTGCAGCAAATGTTAGTATTGACTGTGGATGAAGGATTAGAACTGCTGATGGCATGGTCTTAATGCTGTTTAGGATCTGGGTGTTGTGATCGCCAGACTACTTTGGTATTTAACTAAAGAGATCCTTTTATAATTAATTTATACCACAGCTTATGAAATGAGCTTCTTGATGGTGTCATTAAGACTGCCAGGCAAATTTATAATGTATTGAAGTAAATGTTAACTGTGTAATGATTAAACAGCTAGAAAATTAGTAGACTACACTGTGAAAACTTGCCTTAAAATCTGGTGACATGTAATTAAATCTATCCAGAATTTAGGGCAAGTTCTTTAGTGTACATAAAAACCATGGCTGCACATTTATGTTTGTATAGTTAGTGGCTTTAATTTTAGAGCGATCCAATAAATTTCACATTAGGCTGTCTCTCTGTCGAATTATTTGTCTATTAATCATACTTATTTATTACAACTACCTGATAAGCTGCTAATTCTTTGTCAGGCATGAAGTGTTGTGAGCTATCATGCTTGAATACCCATCACAAACCATTTACTGCTACTCAAGTTATTAATGATTAGGTCTCCTTTACCTCCTGGATGCCACAGAAATAGCACTCAGAACACTCTGTACTGTATATAGCAATATGTGTAAGCTGGCCTTGAAAGGAAAACAAATACAGTTGTACTTCTGCAAAATACTATTACAGTTGGGCTCCCATTCACAAGTATGACACCTCAAAATGAAGATAGTGAAACTTTACAAATTACCTTACTGTCCATCTGCTGGGAAGTGCATTTCATAATGTGCTCCAGCACTGATAAAGGTTTTTCTGAAGTGTGTGTGAAGTATAAGTACATACCCCTGATAATTATGTATACTACCCCAACACCTCTTGGAGTTGGTGGAACACTCCATGATACAACAACCTTAGTCATATACGTATTATATAATCCTCTAGTAACAAAATAACAGTCTGATGTTTACAAATATCACATTTAAGATCATCAGGACTAAAAAAGGTACTCTTACAATTGTAGTCAGACATATGTAAGAAATGCATGATGGCTAATCCTTTTTTGAACTAGATAACAAGCAACTTGCATCAATATCTGAGTTGATGAAGCCTCTCTACATTCACTATCTATTTATTTAACATTTGTTGACTGGGAAAGTCCGACTTGGAATGAAGCCAATTTTCAGTGGAAGCCTGGGAAGAAATGCTCCAAACACATGTCTTTGTGACATGGGAGGAAACTGAAGCACCCGGAAGAAACCCACACAAATGCAAGGAGGACAAGCAGACTCCACACATAAGGCACTCCAGCTGAGAATTGAACCAGAGAACCTCTTGCTGTGAGGTGACAACGCTACCGCTGCACCACTGCGCCATCATATAACTGATGATACCTGACTTCACAGTAGCATCTTGAATGGAATAGCTCTGTGATTGGTAGCCTTTGCAGCATTTAATTTCTAAAGTACATAACACTGTTGTAGTATGGCTCTTAGTTTCAGATTTTTAGTTTGTCCTCTATACAATATGCATATAATAGCATGCTGATACCCTGCCCACCCCCTTGAAAACTGTTCAGATTGCTCAGTTATGTTATTTCATAATGAATAACCTAGTCTATAATACATCATGCTTTCTTCAATTCATATGGCATGCTTGCTTACCCAATTCATCATTATAATTTAACCTGAGTAATTTTTTTTTTTTTGAAAACAAATATAACTTAAATTATTGCCTGTTAATGTCAGCTTTATTTTCTAATATACTTGATACATTTATAAAGGAGATAGTTTTACCAAAATAAAAGGCAATGGAGAGCTCAACTGTAAGACTACAAGGTTTGTTTTTTCTGCGTTTAAAATGATTTCAATTTGAGTTTTTGGTATTCTCGTCTTAATAAGCATGTTTAGTTAAAAGAGGATGACAGTAACACAGGGTTGTGCCTGTCAGAGTCATATGGATATTTTTACCATCTAAATCTGCTTCTGCAGCCAGAGAAAAGGTGCATAGTTACAGGTAGTCTAGAACAGATTCACTGAGTGTCAAGTACTCAAATTATAACACAACACACAAGATGACTGCTTTCCAGAGGAAATCACAGCCGGTGTAGTTTCTAAGCATGTATAATCAGTGATTTGGATAGTTCTACCTTCTTCATATTGGCGCAACCAGGAATTTGGTATATGTAAGTTCTGGGGTGTAGGGGCTTATACCCTAATAAAAATGCTCACAGTTTTAGGTTTAGATTTTTGGCATTTCAGGCATTTGTATTCAGTATTTCTGTTCTCAGCATCTTATCAATCAATGTTTTACAGTGGATCCAAGGGAAAGTTATGTTAGATTTTAGCTTAATAAATTTAAAAAAAAAAGAAAGTTTCACTGGGTAATTGTTTCAGTAAAAACCTAGGAAATTTTGATTTTCCTTCTGCAGTGTTTTGAATTTTATTAGATGTAAAAATAATACCCCGATTAGTTAATAAAGTTCTTTCACACAGTATATTTAATACAAATCCACTGAAACATGCAGATTTTTTTTTTATTTGCTCTACTTTCTTTAGATAAAAAAAAAGAAAAAAAAGATTTGTCTACTTATTCAGATTAACAAAAATAAAAATAAGAGTGGCATTCCTTTGACTCTGATATAAGAGTGAAACATACTGGCCCATGTGGTTAGAAAAATGAAAGCTACAGACGTACAAGATAAGGCTACCTCAGTTCAGCAACTGATTTCTGTCTCATAAAGTGTTTGTTGACCACTGTTGTCAAGACAGACCTAACAGTGACATAGATGGATCAGGTGGCCTATCTATCTATTTTTATAAATGTATGGCATGGAAAAAGAAGAATACAGTTCTACTCTACACAGAAATTACAATTTATAAACTGGTTTGGCAGAACTGGGGTAAATACCTCATGCACACCCATATATCTTGGCAAGACATTGCACAGCAAACAGCAGCATTATGAAACCAAAGGTAAATTGTCTACATTTATAAGGATAATTATTGAAAAAGCAGTGGTTTTAAAAATGTCCAATTCCTAATGGTGATTATTGTTTCTTGAATCTTCAGACATTTCACTTTACTTCAAAAGTTGTTGCATATATCATAAACTGTCCTGCATCTGATGTACTTCTTAACAATACTGAATATTCTCTTACTTTTCAAAGCACAAATAACAATGACAGAAACTTATTACACAATTTGGAGGCAGTCTGAATAGGGATTCCCTCTGCTTACTTCACTTTCTGAATTGTAGTCAGCAGAAGAGTATATACTTTTTATGCTTCCTTATCAAAAATTCCTGCGCTACATAATATAATGCACTCTAAAAGGCCAAAAAGAATAATCCAATGGGAAGACAGATCCTGATATTTCTCTGCAGTGGCGGCTGGTGACTTCAAATCAAAGAGGGGCTGCAGGAGACAGCTGAATGGGTGGGGTCAATGGGAAGGGGTGCAGCCAACTAGAATGGGGAGGAGCTATGCTCAAAACCACAAAAACTAACTTTAATTAAATATGCTGCCCTGGGTGCCAAACCATCATTATGAGAGTCCAATCAAGACAAAATGAAGTGTAGAAGAATACAAATATTTCAGTGCATTGGCTGCATGACAGCTTACTTAATATCTAGATGGAAACAAAAAGGTTGTGAGGCTTGAAAAAATAAATTACTTTTTAAATACATTACTGGAATGCCAGTCAAAATCAAGTATAAGAAAAACAAGCAGCACTCAACTCAAACCACTTCTCCTTGTACTGCAGTTCTAATTATAATTTATATTCAGCTTTATTAAAGTACCAAGTAACACGCTGAAAGTAGAAATCTCTGTGATGCCCCCACTTGTAAAAATGTTTCTTATCCAAAAAAGACCTGCTGCCTGACAAATATCTACTTGTTTCATGGGGAAAACATGATCAAAGTAAAAAATGAAAAGCAAGCAAGAAACAAGCTCAAGATACATTGCTTAAAGGATTACTGTACAGGTTATGGACCACACATGATTGGCATTCTGTTTAGTTTATGGGTAAAGCCTGCAGAGATGACTGGAAGTTTCCAACAAGTGTAATGAGCTTCTTAAAATAATGTAATCCTGTCCTTTATTACAAATACTGTCATGTGCATTTCAATACCCAAGGCTTATACATTATCTAGTTAAGTATTCTCTGCATGGCAACAACAGAAAGGCTTTCAGTTTTGGCAATTCTTTAACAGTATGCTTATTAAAGCTTACTTGCATCTTACAATCTCAGACAAGCTTACCTGATGGTCATTAAAGCATTGTTACTTAAACACAGAGCAACAGGCACTTTGAGTAATAAGCATAAATCAACAGTACAAAAATATGACAAACCAAACCACTCTGCAAAATCAAGGACAGATGAAAAGCCACTGTAGTACTTGTGTCTACCTTGGATGGGGGGATACTCTGCACATTTACACTGCATAACTACTCCTTGCCTTGTTTGGACACATCCAGAGTCACTACATGGGGGAGTGGGGTGCAACAAGTATGTCACAATTTGAAATGTCTCTGGCTGAGTGTGATAGCCCTGACACATTTGCCATACCTCTCAACCTCAGAGCAAGAAACCTGGACAAAGCCATACATAGAAGTGGGACAAAGGCCCAAAAATAAGGACAATTTTTAAATATTGCTCTTATAAACTTAGAAAGATAATAGAATAGGTCTTGCATTAGTATGAATTTTCTGAAGGGTATGAAATCTGAAACTCAAATGTCTGTCATTATTTTCTAACTTTAGTCTTTAATAATCTGTCACTAATTTGCCAAAAAACACACTTTTATGAAAAATAGACCAAAAATGTGATGCAAAAATATAAAATAGCCACACAATACAGCTGGGAACCTGTCAAAGAAGGGACACTTTAATATTAGTACTGCTAACTTGAGCAGCTGAAAAAATAAAATAATCTACATGCATTTTTGAAATAAAAGTAATCTATAACTCTGATTATTAGTTATTTCTTAATTGTAAACCCTCCATGTTTTCTTCTAAAATTGCTATTTTGCAGAGAGATTATTAGGGGAAAGAGCAACATTTTGAGCCAAAATTGGGGACAGTTGAGAGGTTTGGCTATGCCTAATTCTATAAAGGAATTCATTTGAATGTACCTCTCAACCTGTTAATGCAATAAATCTGGACAAGGCCAAATATATTGGGGGAACATATAAACAGTACTAAAAATTGCTCTTGTATAAACTGAGACAGTTGATAGAATAACAGGTTTTACTTTAGCATGCATTTTTCTGAAGGTTATGAAGTCTAAAACTCAGTGTGTCATTATTTAATGACTTAATTCCTAAATGATTTGCCAGAAAAAACACACATTTTATGAGGAACAAACCAAAAATAAGAAGCAAAAATCTATTCATTCTTTGAAAATCTGGACAGTTGGGAGGTATAGTTCAGCTGGGGCTGTCTGAGTCTGCCACCCTTCCCCCTCACAAAATCATCGTCGAATGGAGCCTCCCCCCTGCAGCCATTCCAATGATCCATTACTTGGCTACTTCACTCCATTTACCAAACACTAATGTGCATACTGCTTTATTTCTATGATGATTTGGACTTCATTTGAAAGTTTTATTTTGCATTTTACAGCACAAACACTAAGACATCTGCTAAACAAAGCAATTCAGTCTCACAATGAAAACAGACTTAGCATTAAAACTTCTCTGCCCTTGAAACTCACATTCATTGAAACAGCATTGAAACCCACATTCAAAGAAAATACATTTTGCCAGTGGCAGATAATGATTAATTCTGGGCTGTTTTCAAATCATAGGCCCCTTGCATATGAAACATACATGTGCTCTTTGATACACCTTCCTGATTGTACTAAATTATATTCCTTGTACAATACAGTACAGTTGTTAGAGGGAATTTTAAATTTATTAAACAATGAAACAAAACGCATGCACCAATAATGACAAAACTGCCCAATTCAGAACATTTTTCCAGTAAACAATGAAACAAAATGCATGCACCCGTAATGACAAAACTGCCCAGTTCAGAACATTTCCATCATAAAAGTCTACTCAAACTTCTACAGTCCACCATTATCAGTAAATATGCACAATTCTACAGTCCACCATTATCAGTAAATATGCACAATCTCTGAAGAAGTAAAAGTCATCTAAATAATTCCACATTAAAGAAATCTGTAACTAATGAAGATGTTGCTGCTAGCAAACACCTTTATATTTCATGGTTTCATCGAAAAATAAAGTATCTATTGCCCCTGAGGAATAAATTGCCTATATTACATTAAAAAAATGATACGCTAGTAATATTGCAATAGGAAATGGATGGCAAGCTGATAACAGGCTCATAGTTAGTATCTTCGACAAGGAAGACCTTCTCAGTATGGCAGCATCCACCCCTTGTAGGAGTAGAACCCACAGCCTTCTGCATCAAAAGCAAGTACACAACCTGTTATGCTATTAACAATGCAAGCAGACTTAGCATAAGCAGCACTAAACTTCTCTTCCCCTGCAGCTCTCAGTTCCTTGTAAAATCTACTCAATGCTCAACTGCATCTCAACTTCGCAGCACAAGAAATCTGGAAAAAGCCAAAATTTATTGGGGGGGTTCAAAAGCCCAAAAACCAGGGACACATTAAACATTGCTTGTATAATCTTGAAAAGTTGCTAGAATAAAATGCTGTGTTACCACTATACATTTTACTGCCAAGGTCCCTGTGCAAAACAGTCAGAGCAACATACCACTATGCCAAATCAGCTGCTTTGTGAAAGAAAAATGCTGTCACCACCATACATTTTACTGCCAAGGTCCCTGTATAAAACAGTCAAAGCAACATACCACTATGCCAAATCAGCTGCTTTGTGAAAGAGAGGAAGACTGAAACTTAGATGGCTATCATTTAGTGAATTCAGTTCTCACCATAGCTGTCACCCTCTTAGCACAAAACACCTGGACAAACCCAGTAATGAGGGAATACAGCCCTCAAACATATTCATTGAATTCAGTTCTTGCCACAGCTGTCAACCTTAGCACAAAAAACTTGGACGAAGCCAATAATGGGGGAATACAGTCTTGAAAATAGGGGCAAATTTCAAATATTCATCTTATAAACGTAGAAAATTGCTAGAATAAAAGGTTGTGTTACTATATATTTTCTGAAGAATATGAAGTCTGAAATTCAAATGCCTGTCAGTTTTACTTCTGACGGAACAAAAACAATTTTCAGCAGATGCCCAGGGAGAAATACTGCAGACATGTCTTTGTAAAATGGCAGGACACCAGAGCAAATCCACACAAACACAGGGAGGAGATGCAGACTCCACACAGAAGGCACCCCAGCCAAGAATCAAACCAGATAAACCTTTAGCTGTGAGGCAACAATGCTACCACTGCACCATCAAATATGTAAGGAATTAAACATTCAGAAACCTGAAGTCTGAAATTCAAATGCCTGTCAATTTTATTTAATATTTGTTAACCAGGACAGTTTGACTTTTCAGCAGAGGCCCAGGAAGAAATAATGCAGACATGTCTTTGTAACATGGGAGGACACAAAAGCAAACCCACACAAACACAGGGAGAAGATGCAGACCCCAAACAGAAGGCATCCCAGCCAAGAATCAAACCTGAGAACCTGCAGCTGGGAGGCAACAATGCTACCACTGCACCATCAAACATCAAGCATTTAAACATTTAGAAATCACAGATATTATGAGGTATAGAACAGATCAAATATGAGGCAAAAATCTGCAATTTTTTACAAATGGTGGTGGGTAAGGAATTCAGGCATTTAACACCTGCATACAAGGTACAGGGTTCAAGCCTGAGGTATTCCCTACCACACCACCATGAGTTTGCTCTAGCCACCAGTATATAGCAACTGGGGCATTTCACACACACACACACACACACACACACACACACACACACACACACACACACACACACACACACACACACACACACACACACACACACACACCTGTTTAAATGTGTCTGTCCAAGCAGTAGTACAATTCAAGTCCCAGCCACCTACCTGTTTAAATGTGTCCAGACCTGACTCCATGAAGCAGCAGCAAGTAGCCCGCTCGAAATCCAAGTCTGCGTAATCCTCCGCGAGAGCTTACAACTCACCTCACCTCTCTCCTGATTGGTCCTGTCTGCTGATGAAGCAGTCCGGAGCTCCTCTGTTCTGTGCGGTCATCACCGCACAGATTCCTGGGCATCTGCATGGCAGAAATGCCTTCCCTGTATCTGGACTGCTGACTCAGGCAGTCTGAGTTCACACAGATTCCTGGGCATCTGCAGGGCAGTCTGTGTGTGTCTGCGCATGCGTGGAGTTCTGGGACTCATGAAAAAATAAAGGTTTTTGTTTTCTTAATTTTTTGTTTCACGGTTTGTTTTCTTTGTGTTTTTAGATGGGAGGGCTGCAGTCCTGTAGCACGAGCCGCCCCTGTTTCTCTGACTGTAACAATGCAGCTTGGTAAAGTTAAGTGCTGCAGTGAAAGCTATAAATTATCGGGTCTATATTAGATCACAGAGTGCTTAAAAAAGTCAATGGTGATTAACTGACCCTATGTAAGCAAACGCTTACAATTTCAAACTGTCAAAACAGTGATTTTTTTTTCCTAGGGTAAAAAATGCTGTTCCAACAACAACAAAAAACAAAAAAACATACTTTCAACATTACATTAAGTGGGGGGCTTTGCCCTCCACACCCCCGATGTGGGGGGCTGTGCCCCCAACACCCCCCCCTATTTAAATATACCAACTTCCAGACTGCACTACAATGCCAAAAAACGGCAAAGTAATGAAGTGGCCAAGCAAATTCTTTCCCAGGAAAAGAATTTTCTTAAAAGCCGCTTTGATATTATGCCGTTTAAGGCTTTTGAGTTCAACCAAGACGCATTTGAAAGAATGTGTCTTCGGTCTTCTAATAGGGAACCAAATTATCACATATTATGGGTTCTCTGCTAAACAATATATAAAAAACATGCCAATTTCCTGGGATAGCTTTCTAGTGTCTTTTTCTTTTCAACAGTTTTTCTTTCTATCCAGCACTTGTCACAGTTCTGAACTACTTCAATTTGCCAGTGATACAGTAATGTAATGAAATCTCTGCCACAGAGATGTACTTTTAAAGGGATCCTTAAAACGTTTTATGCACTGTTTCACACTTCTAGATTAGCATATAAACTATACTCAAGTAATTGCATGCATGTGCTCAAGCCTCATAAAATACACTCAAGTTACATAATGAGTGTTAACAGTGAATTCTTTTATTTTTTTTCTTTTCAGCATTTCAGTCACAATACCATTACTTTAGATTATCAGTGCATTTTTGAATAATGTAATGTATAATATAATTCAGCCAACTCCAACAAGAAATATAGCTTAAATTAACATTGACCATAGATTTAAAGGAACAAGAATGCAATCACACTGCATATGTGGTCTAATAATTCAAAACAAACATAGGGGTTCTGAAAAAATATCGTGCAGTGTGAGACGCTATAATGCTCATTCAGCATCTGGGCTATGGAACAAGGTAGGGATACAAATGGTACTATTTTCTTTATACCTGCCTACTTCAGGATGCACGAATGTTTTTCAGTACAACAGCTTCCCCCATTTTGTAATGCTGCTACTAAGCTGTGTTATAAACTGCTGCAGTTCTCTATATACAAACCTATACAGTGTTTTCACTTTAGACTCACTCTGTGAGATTTAGAGATTTTATGTGAATTTATGTGAATGAGGAATGTGAAAGCTGTGCCAAGGATTAAATGGTGGAAGTTAAAAAAGGGTGATTGTGAAGTGGAGTTTAGGGAAGAGTTAAGACAGGCACTGGGAGGCAGTGGAGAGTTACCGAATAGCTGGGTAACTACAGCAGAACTAGTAAGGGTGACTGCTAGAAAGGTGCTTGGTGTGACATCTGGACAGAGGAAGGAGGACAAGGAGACCTGGTGGTGGAATGAGGAAGTACAGGAGAGTATACAGAGGAAGAGGCTGGCGAAGAAGAAGTGGGATTGTCAAAGAGATGAAGAAAGTAGACATGAGTATAAGGAGATGAGGCATGGCAAAGAGAGAGGTGGCAAAAGCTAAGGATAGGGCATATGGAGAGTTGTACGAGATTGGACACTAAAGAGGGAGAAAAGGACCTGTACCGATTAGCTAGACAGAGGGACAGAGCTGGGAAAGATGTGCAGCATGTAAGGGTGATAAAGGATAGTGAGGGAAAGGTACTCACAAGAGAGGAGAGTGTGTTGAGTAGATGGAAAGAGTATTTTGAGAGGCTGATGAATGAAGAGAATGAGAGAGAGAGAAGGTTGGATGATGTGGGGATAGTGAATCAGGAAGTGAAACAGATTAGCAAGGAGGAAGTAAGGGCAGCTATGAAGAGGATGAAGAATGGAAAGGCTGTTGGCCCAGATGACATACCAATGGAAGCATGGAGGTGCTTAGGAGAAATGGCAGTGGAATTTCTAACTAGATTGTTTAATGAAATTTTGGAAAGTCAGAGGATGCCTGAGGAGTGGAGAAAAAGTGTTTTGGTACCTATCTTTAAGAATAAGGGTGATGTGCAGAGCTGCAGTAACTACAGAGGGATAAAACTGATTAGTCACAGCTTGAAGTTATGGGAAAGAGTAGTGGAAGCAAGGTTAAGAAGGAGGTGATGATTAGTGATCAGCAGTATGGTTTCATGCCAGGAAAGAGCACTACAGATGCAATGTTTGCTCTGAGAGTGTTGATGGAGAAATACAGAGAAGGTCAGAAAGAGTTGCATTGCGTCTTTGTAGACTTGGAGAAAGCATATGACAGGGTGCCTAGAGAAGAGTTGTGGTATTGTATGAGGAAGTCGGGAGTGGCAGAGAAGTACGTAAGAGTGGTACAGGATATGTACGAGGGTAGTGTGACAGTGGTGAGGACTGCAGTGGGAGTGACAGATCCGTTTAAGGTGGAGGTGGGATTACATCAAGGATCAGCTCTGAGTCCTTTCTTATTTGCAGTGGTGATGGACAGGTTGACAGATGAGATCAGACAGGAGGCCCCGTGGACTATGATGTTTGCAGATGACATTGTGATCTGTAGTGAGAGTAGGAATCAGGTTGAGGAGACTCTGGAGAGGTGGAGATATGCTCTAGAGAGCAGAGGAATGAGGGTCAGCAGGGCTAAGACAGAATATATGTGTGTAAATGAGAGGGAGGGTAGAGGAATGGTGAGGATGCAGGGAGTAGAGTTGTTAAAGGTGGACGAGTTTAAGTACTTGGGATCAACAGTTCAGAGTAATGGTGAATGTGGAAGAGAGGTGAAGAAGAGAGTACAGGCAGGGTGGAATGGGTGGAGAAGAGTGTCAGGAGTGATTTGTGACAGACGGGTATCCGTAAGAGTGAAAGGAAGGTCTACAAGAGTGTAGTGAGACCAGCTATGTTATATGGGTTGGAGACAGTGGCATTGACAAAAGGCAGGAGTCAGAGCTGGATGTGGCAGAGTTAAAGATGTTAAGATTTGCAATCGGTGTGACTAGGATGGATAGGATTAGGAATCGGTATATTAGAGGGTCAGCTCATGTTGGACAGTTTGGAGACAAAGCAAGAGAGACGAGATTGCGTTGGTTTGGACATGTGCTGAGGAGGGATGATGGGTATATTGGGAAAAAGATGCTAAGGATGGAGCTGCCAGGTAAGAGGAATAGAGGAAGGCCTAAGATAAGGTTTATGGACGTGGTGAGAGAGGACATGCAGGCGGTTGGTGTGACAGAGCAAGATGCAGAGGATAGGAAGAAATGGAAAGAGATGATCCGCTGTGGCGACCCCTAACGGGAAAAGCCGAAAGAGAATGATGATGTGAATTGCAAATGCCAGTGCTTGGGATAAGTGAATGCAAAATCTATTTCTGATTCATGGGCTAACGGCTTTCATTATTAAGATACTGCTATTTATTTATTAGCTTTTGTTTACCAGAAAAGTCTGTCTAGGAACTGAAATGCCTGTTTTCCGCTGAGACCCAGGGAGATAAGCTCCAAAACAAGCATAGAAATACATTTTGACAACTCAAAAGAAAAACAGTCAACAAACATTTAGAAAGTCGTCAACAAACACTATTTACAAAGTATTTCAAAGCAAACATTTCAAAAAACTTCATTTATAAAGCATATCAGATTCGGGTAATACACGTTTTCAAGATATTGTGAATAAATCAAAAAAACTATATTAATACCCTTATATAGTATCCATAGTGGACAAAGTTGGATTGCATACTTCAAACTGTAGGTGTGGTCTAGTTGCATAGTTTATTAGTTGACAGTTAATATTTAGGGCAGATTTGAATTGTTGCATGTTATTTAAAAGCCTGATGTGGTTTGGAAGTTTGCTCCATGCCATGGAAATGTTATTGAGAGCAGTGAGTCACCGTAATAATTATTTGATTTATTAGCAACAGTTAGTTTAAGTTGTGAAGATCACAGGGCTAGTATAATGTGCATCACAGGCTATGTTGGTGTGCGGTAATGGATACAAATGAACACATTATTATTAGTAAGACCAAATGAGTAACTTAGAGTGTATTACTGCAGGCATTAAACCTGGCTCTGCACATACATGTGCTATCCTAACAGGGCAGGTATCTATGAAATATCCTGATGGTACTCCAAATCATGACAGCAGCTAATTTATCACACCGGTGACATGAACCATGAAACACACAGACAACAGAAGCTTAACCACTGTCCTCATGGCTTACATATGTTCAAAGGGATTTACAAAGATACTGGTTAAATGGCTTGTTTAGCATTGCGCAGAGTATAATAAGAAGGTGTGAAAATCAAACTTGGGTTATCAGAGCACTGCTAGTTTGTAAACTGACTTACACCAGTAATGAATACTGTCCAATAAGGTTAACTCATCACCATCATCATCATCATCATTAAACCCCCCTTTTCCCATTTTCTACAAGGGGTTGGGGTTCTGTGCCAATGTGCAGTGCCACTCTCCTACCTTCTTCGACACTCATGTCTGACTGTCACAGCTCTTCTGTCACATAATCCCAACCACCTCTTTGCTAGACACCCTCATTTCCTCTTGCCTTCTTCCTGTCTGTCCTAAATCTTCTTCACCAGATTGTTTTCTGCCTTTCCACTCACGTGTCCAAACCACTGTGATCTGCTCTCTTTGACATTTTTTGCAATTGGAGCTACATTGGCTTTTGCTCTGATGTCCTCCTTTCTTCATCTGTCTGACAGTGTGCATCCTACCACCCATCACAGGCCTTCATCTCCATCACCTCTAGCTTCCTCAACTGCTCTGCCTTTACTGCCTAGTTTTCTGTACCATAAGATAGAACTGGTCACACCACTGTTTTACATGCCTTTCTTTTCTGCTTCTTTTGTATTATATCTGTTATACACTACCCCTAACACTCTGTGCCAGTTGGTTGCAGCCCCTTTAATTTTAGCTTTGATCTCCTCATTCAGACCACACCTAGATATTGAAGGTGCTAACTTGTTCAACTACTTTCTCTTCTGTCCATAGCTTTCCACCTTCTATCTCTAAAATGAGGAACACTAGCCCGCATAATGTGGAACAAATGGGCAAAATGTGGAACACGTACTAATTGCTTACTAACAACTTCAGCTAGGAAGGTCATAGGATGGTTAAAATATGCTGGTTTGACTTATAAAGAAGATCTTTTAATGAATTGATATGATTTATTTCTATTTACAATGGATTTCACTTAAAAAAATTCCCAAAACTGAATGCGTTCCAGACTGTTTCAATGTGGAACTTCTTGGAACTTCGAGGAACATGAACTTTTTAAGACCCCAAATGAGGTAATGAGGGGGGCATTCGCAATGCCCAAATGATTCCCAAATGAGGTAATGAGGTACACTTGAGAGGCATGCTTCTTTCTCATTTCTCAGCTTCTCCTCATTTGCTGCCATTACAACTGTCTTATCTGTATTCAGTTTCATCCCATGTGCCATCAGTTTTGCATTCCTATCCCTTACCTTTTAGTGAAGTTCTTGCTCAGGGCCTGTTTGTAAGGTCACTTCATCTACTTACAAAACTTTTTTGATCAGTTTGCTCCAACCTGTTTGCTAATGTAGTACATCAACATTATGAACAGCAGTGGGCACACCCACTGCCACTGGGAACCCTCTGTGAAACTGAACACTGTTTGTACTTGAGTCCCTAGGTTCTTGTACATAGCCTGCACTAATTTGACCAATGTTTTTGGTACTTCAAACCACCAGAGGTCGTCCCAAATCAGCTTTGTTGGAAGCCTGTCATATACTTTCTCCAAGTCTAGGAATGCCTAGTAGGACTCTTTTCTTATTTGTAGATTCTTCTCAAGTATCTGTCTCACTGCAAACATCAGATTACTTTTGCTGCATGCTGACCTGAATCTAAACTGCTCATCTCCCATATTAATTTCTACTACTTTGGGAATTTGTTTATTGATCACTCACTCCAGAACTTTCATGCATTGTGATAGGAATTTGATACCTTTATGCTGCCCACATGTGCGAATGCCCCCTTGTTCTTGAAAACTGGCGCTAGTATGCTTATTCTCAAGTTATCTGGGATACGTCTTTCTCTCCATGCCCACAACAGACATTTCTTCCCTTTCTCACCCAATATCTTTATATCTGCTATGACCACATCTGAGCCTGCTGCATTCCCTGACTTTATTTCCCTTAGTGCTTTTCTTAACTTCTTCTGATGTGGGCTCCTCCTCTTCTTTCATGTAGGCTGTGTCTGGAGCAGTACAGCTTCTATGGGATTTCCTTCATTCAGAAGGTGCTGAAAGTACTCATTCCATCTGACTTTGATGTCCTGTGGAATGTTGAGCAGGATGTTGGTAGCATCACTTATGAGGGCTACCTGACTTTCTTCTTTATCTTTCTGTCTTTGCTTTGCAACCTGATAGAGCTTCTTTATGCCATCTACTGAGTCACTTTCCAGAACCAGGTAGAGTGTCTCTTATGCCTTGTTCTTTGCTATTACAACTTCACTTTTAGCCACTTTTCTAGCTAACCAGTATTCCTTCCTAGCCTGGTCTGTCTTTTCTGTCTCCCACTTTTTCGTGCACTCCTTTCTTTTGATGACTTCCTGGACTTCTGAATTCACCACTCATTCAGTACCTTGTTTCCACATCTGCTTTAACCATATATCAGTTCTATAGTCTTCTCACAAGCTGTTTTGAGGTGCTGCCATTCTTCAACTCCATCTATTTTCTCTTCTTCTTGAGGTAATAAAGCCTAAGGTAAATATTTGTATTGTGTTTTCTCTCCAGTCAACTTTCAGGTCTTCAGCCTGGTCCCTGATGACCTCAGAACCTTCTCTGACCACTGCTTGCAGCTAATTGTTATGACTAGTGGTTTATGCTGTGGGCCAAGTGTTTCACTGGGAATAACTTTACAATCTTTGACTCTATCCCAGTGCTCTTTCCTTATAGGAAGGAGTCTACTTGAGTTGGCTACTCTTGTATGTGATCTTGTAACAGTCTATCTTGCTGAAAAATGTGTTAGTCACTATCAAGCCATTTGCCAGAGTGGACCTAGGTAGTCCTCATATCATATTCTGTCTGTCCAGTATGTGCATTCAGGTCACCCATTATCAACACCAATTCATTTTATTCTGGTTTATCTAGTATGTCCTGCAACTGCTGTCTGAATGCACTCTTTTCTTCACTATCACAATCCTGCTGCTGTGGATAGGCTGAGATTATGAATACTGCCCTACCCCTACACAGGAGTCTGATTGCCATGAGTCTGTCACTAACTCCGATGACATTCCTCACTGTTTTCTAAAGCCTCTCTCTCATGACAATTCCCACATCATTTCTAGCCTGTCCTCTTCCTTCTCTGGCTCTAAGTGGCTTTCCAGACTGGGCACACACTGTGCCAGTAGCAGCATGCATCACACCACTGGCACAGGTCCATGGCATAGGTTGGACTATCACTGTCAAATACCCATGCCCATTTGGTGACATTAGACAACCTACAGCCAAATATTACACTGTCAAGTGGGTAATAGTGTGCAGTTTGTGATCCACACATGCACAAAGTGGTTGGGCTATGCAACTCTTCCCCATGTGGTTGGGCTATGCAACTCTTCCCCAAGTGGTTGGGCTATGCAACTCTACCCCAAGTGGTTCAGCTATGCAACTCTTCCCTCTATAGGGCACCATCTAGGTGCTGCTACCCATGACTCTATTATTGGGTGAGTTTGAAATGGAAACCATCAGCATGTTTTTGAGAGGTGGAAGGAACACAGAGACACATGGAGAACATACACATTCCATATAGGCATTGGCCAGAGATCAGGATCAAATGTTGTACAGTGTGCATGGGAGGTGAAGACCTTAACCATCATGCCTGACTATATGCTCATGTAAGGATTAATGGAAGTAAGCACAGAGTAAGCATTAGCTAAACAAAAGTATCAACAGAGAATTAGCACATTATTTTAGATAATTATTATAACATTGCTCGAAGCACAACATGTGCTGCTCACCTCAGCTTTGCTGTTACATTACAAGCAAAATGTTGGTCTGGGGCAAATCTCAAAGGACAGCACATGAAACATTGCAGCTAATATTCATGAATTCCTTAACAACTATACACTAGAGCTTTCTGATGAATGTTTTCTAAGGATAACATTTTTACCCCAATAAATGCAGATCTTCTATTTTCATCAGCTAAACATTACTATATTTAACCGATAGATTCTACAGCACAAATAAATCCACAGGAAAAACACATACAAAGATCTAAGTTCTTCAGCTTTATCTCCTTTTTCATTAATGTTCTTCAGTCATACCTCTCAACCTCTTAGTACAAGAAATCTGGACAAAGCCTAAAATTATGGGGGGGGTGGTCTTGGACAAAGGTCTAAAAAATAGGGACAGGTTTTAAAAATTGTTCTTATAAACTAAGAAAGTTGCTACAGTAACATGCTTTGTGTTAGCATGCATTTTTGGAAAGTTATGAAGTCTAAAACTTAAATGCATGCCATTATTCAGTGACTTCAGTTTTCAGTGATTTGCTAGAAAACCACAAATTTTATGAGGAACAGACCAAAAATATGAGGTTAAAATATGGACATTCTGTGAAAATCTGGACAGGTGGGAGCTATGTCATTAGTCTCAGCTCTAAATTTTTGAATAAGATGAACTACAGTACAGAAAAGTGCAGAAAAGTAAAGGAACACTAAGAATTTATTTATTTTATTTATTTATTGACATTTGGTAACCAGAAAAGTCTGACTGGCTCAGGAAACCATCTTCTGCGGAGTCCCAGGGAGAAACGCTCCAACAATGTTATTCAGAAAAGTTTAACAAAATAAATAAACATAGTCAAAACATATACAGAAATGCACTGGTTATTTCAGTGGATTCATACATGAGATTCTACAGTGGTAGAGAAAAAAAGTAATTACAATAGTGATCAGTTTAAAAAAATATATTAATTAGAAATATATTTTAATAATTAAAACAGTAAGTTAGAAAAGTAATAAAATAAACATTTACTAGTACACACACACACACACATATAAATATATATATATATATATATATATATATATATATATATATATATATTATATATATATATATACATATATATGGATCACTTCACTGAAAGACCATCTCACTGACACCCATTTCACTGAGACCAAATCATCTAAAGTTCATTTCACCTAAAACCCATTTCACTGACAAGTAGTACTCTAAGGCAAGTCAAAGGTATATGTCCATTCCCCCACTGTAGTGCGATCCTGGTGTTAGTATATATAGTTGGGGGGTGTGGGGGACACAGCCCCCCACATTAGGGGGTGTTGGTGGCATAGGCCCCCACTTAGTTGGGTTTTACCAAATAATGCAAAACAAAAACAGATAACAGAAAACCAAATTAAGAAAGCTACTTGAATTGGAAGTGAAATTGATTGTTAAGTATCAGACTTTGTTACCCTCTGGTCTAAATCAGGAAATTAATATGTAATATATGAAATATAAATATAAATGCTTTGAGTCTAATAGTGAAAGTGTTGTTTAATATTAGATAAAAATCTTTTGGAATATATTTATACAGGGACCCTTTCTGCTACTTTTGATACAGTTTTTTCTGCTGTTTTTAATTAAAAATATGTAATCATTTGATTAGATTTTTGAATTGAATAATTGGTTAATTATTTAAGTATGTAATTGACTGTCAGCCTGTATGGGCATATAAAACTCGCTGTAAAAAAATCTTACTTTGATCTATGAAGGCGAACTGCCGAGATACCAGATCGCTGTAACTACTATTAAAGCTTGAACTACTGGTGCTGATCCTGTGTGTTTGGATATTTCTGGAAGTGGTTGGTGGACAGTGTGTTTTTTTGTTTATATTATACACTCCTTCTGATTTTTTTTTACATAGTTTTTTTTTAGCTGAAAATTTTAAAACTTATACTTTGCGATAGGCCAAGTTTTCTGAAAACCTACATGACCTTGTAGCTGATGGTTGTACTTTATTAGCTGCTTAGTCAATAATTTCTGTATGTAGGGCAAAAGTGCCCCTTGTTCTGTATGTACACATATAACCTTACTCCCGGGACTGGACTGGTGATTTTACATTGTGCCCTTTTATTAGCATTTTCCTGCATGTCTTGGATCGTTGCCAAATTTGTCTCAACCGTTGAGCCCACTTGGCTCACCTCTGATATACCTTTTACCTTAATCTTCTTTCACTGCATTGGTTATAGAGGAATCCCCTCCTTGGCAGCTTTTTTTCTGCCATATATTGTATAGCTTATCAAGTATGATGGGTATTTTTTGAAGACCAATTTTAATTTGCAGTAAAAAGATAACTTTATAAGTGGTCTTGAAGCATAATTACCATATTCTGTGTTAACTTGTGTCTATAGATTTTTATTTAAATTTGCTCTATAATGCTACTTACCTCTTTAACTTTTATGAATATTTATGAGCTATAATAGTTTACTAAAACCTACACTTTCTGTATTTTAAGGCTAAACCTTTGCATTGTTTGTTAGTGTCCTTCATTTCTGACTAATGTACAATAATTCTGTAAGGTGCAATGTAATCTGTAAACTAATTAACAAATTAAGCCTGCCCTGTTATGCCTTGAGTGCATTGAATAACTATTACTACCTGCTCTTTAGATAACTTATCTTAATAGTTCACCAACCGTATGCTTTCTGTATTTTAGGTCGATACCTTTGCATTTTATGTAATGCACAATAATTATGTAAAGTATAATGTAATTTGTAAATTAATTAACAAATTAAGCCTGCCATGCTATACCTTGAGTATACTGAATGTCGTGTCTTTTGGCTTTTCCCGGTTAGGGGTCACCACAGCGGAACTCCGGTCCGCTAATGATTGGCAGTAGATTTTTACTTACCGAGTTGCCAGCCCTGACGCACAGCCTTCAACGAAGGTATGCCCATTCACGCATGTGCTGAATAATTATTACTATTTAAATAACTTATTTTAATAAGCCTGTCAAAAATAATTCTGTTACTTTACCCTAAACTGATAACTGAATAATGTGAAGTATTTTCAGATTTGACTTAAATGTACTATATTGAACACATAACTGAATATGAATGTCATATTCTGAAACTTGACTACAATTTGCATTAGCATATACTGAACATTTAAAAATAGCTGTGTATATTCTTGAAACTAACTAAACTAAAAGAATATCTTTTGCCAGTGTTAACTAAACACAGATAAAAACATAACTGAAACTGGTACATGTTATAGTCTGAAGACCAAACTATTATTGTCAGAACATAGACTGAAAGCTAATACTGCTTTACAATTGTTACCATGAACCTGAAAATATGAGAACATTGTTTGAACATAGATAAACTGAAACCTAGTTAAATAATTGTCTGAAAACACGAGGCCATTTTGACAATGTTGCCTGAACATAAATAAACTGAAATTTATTTGAACATAGATCTGAACATAGATAAACTAAAACTAATACTATTATATAACTGTTTGAAAACATACATACTTGCTTTAACTCATACATTTTAACTTTAAACAAACATTGAAGAAATAACTGAAACACATAAGCAGTTGCCAAATTTTGCTCTGCATTGTTCCAGTCGCTGATGAGGTAAAGGAAGGCCTGCTTTAATGTTGGTGTCCTCTTTATAGTTAGACCTTTTAAACCTCTTCTTTTAATTTCTTGTGCAAGGCTGGACAGCTAAAGTTCTTGATTGTATTTAGTATCAGGTCCTAAAAATAACATTTGCATTTTTAACAATTATAAACTGATAGCATTGCTTATTGCCCTGACCTTATTTACATGTTTCTGCGTGAAATGCAGCTTTAACAACTATAAACTGGCAGCACTGCTTGCTGTGCTAACTATCTACATTTTTCTGCATAAAATAAACATACATTTTTCTTCATTAAATAAACATTTGCTGCTAATAAGCTCTTACAAGTCTGTAGACAAATTGACTTTTTACAATGTCTTGTTATTAAAATTTAACACAACACCTAACTTTGACATAATGTCCATTTCCAAAATGATACTGTCACACAGGGAATGTAACCATACTTTTACTGTAATTTTCTTTTCAGGCTGATTGCCTTTGTTTAAAAGATCTAATTTCCAAAGGCTTGCTGCTAACTGTAGCTACCTTTGACCCCTCAAACCCTGATAGTGTAAGAACTGTACTCAGATCCTCTGGTAGAGGTCTGGTTGTAACTGAAACTAAAACTCCTGTATCAAGTAACACATTGTGCCACAATTCCTTTCCCATGAGTAAGAAATGTATGGTGTGGCTTCATTCCCATCCTGGAATGAATCAAATACACCAACTGATTCAGTGCTGAACTATTATAGCCTTTATACATATTCTGAAAATCTGGTATGTCACTGGCAACATTAACCTGAGCTACAGCATACTTTTGATTATTCTTTGGGCTCAAACTTTGTACATCACTTATGTCATTTGCCCAGTCATCAACCACAGTGGGCTGCCTTGTATTTGAAAAGCTAGCAATATTTCCCATCTTTACCCATGCACTATGTGCACTTCCTTCATAAATCAACAAATCAACTTTACTGGGAGCAGAAGGTGTGAACTGTCCAGACAAAAATACACTGAGTGACCTGTCTAGCTTTATTTATTTATTATTTTACACGTCCAAGCTTTTTTAACTACCGTGCCTGGTAAAGTCTGTTTTACTGCTGCAATATCAGTATATACAAAAAAAATCTTATTACTGGCAACTGATGCTTGCAAAATCTGTTTCTGTCTAACCACTAAATGGACAGATTTGTTTCTAAGGTCTTGACTGTAAAAATTACATTTAACTTAGGTTCATAGGTGTATACTAGTCTAATGGCCCTGGAGCCTTTACAAGACTAGCCCATAGGATTACCCTGGCATTGTGCCACTCGACATTAGTTCCCAGTGCCTCTGTCAAGCAGAGCCACTGGAGTGAACCCGGGGTGAATTTTCTATTTCCCATCCATTCATCAAGACTTCTCTTGAAAAGGGCCAGTGAGGTGCTCCATTTGACATGTATGGGAAGTGTATTCCATAGCATGGGCAGTCTCTGTGTTATGAACCTGTCCCTCCAGCATGTTCTGTTGATTGTGGTAATGAGGATGAGGTCTCTGGAGTATGTGATGCGGAGGGATTGGGAGTTATTTAGATGTAGCATTTCTAACAGAGATGGGTCAGTTATGGCTTTGTAAGTTAAGCAGAGATTGCCTCTAAGTAGGTGATATAAGACAGATAATAGTTGGAGTTTTTTTATTCTGTCCATATAGGACAACTGTTTAAAGCCTGGGATCATCTTTGTGTGGTACGTTTGCAACTTCTCCAGTTGTTAAAGGTATCTAGTGAGGTACATGCCAAATGGGGCATTGTACTTGATGATTAAGGATTAGCCTCATGAGGGAAGAGTAGAGGGAGACAATTGTGTTACCCTTAGTAATAAGATTTGCCACATAGAAGGACTTGCTGACCACAGTGGCAATGTGGTTGTCAAAATAGAGGTTGCTGTCAACCTGTGTTCCCAGATCTTTTATAACATCTTCTGTGTTCAGTGGACTACCATCAATGTGGTAAATCATGGGAACTGAGTTTTTCCCAAAGGGGATGATGACATACTTTTTGGCATTGAGCATGGTTCTGACACCAGTCATTTCTGCAGGATGTCACCATCACTTGGGGAGTTAATAACAGCTCCCAACTTTCAATCATCTGTGAACTTTGTCAGTCAGAGTTCCTTCCTGTTGGCCTGAACTTCAGAGAAGTAAATACCAAATAGGAGAGGACTCAGGACCGAACCCTTTGCGACTCCACTTGTGACTGGTCAGCAGTCTGTCTTGGAGTCAGCTACTTTCACACTGTGGGTTCTATCTGTGAGCCAGTTTGCAATCCACCTAGTGATTTAGGGGTTGATGCCTAGCTTAGTAAGTTTTTCTATGATTCCTGAGTGGGGAATGGTATCAAAGGCCTTGGCCAGATCACGGTAGGCTGTATGAACCACCTTGCCTTCATCCACAGCTCTGGTGACTGACTCAAAGAAGTCAACCAGGTTGAGTAGGCATGATCTACCCTTCACAAAAACAAATTGTGTGGAATCCAGAGTTTGGCAAGTCCTTATATCCTTGTTTACTAGGTCCATGATGATGCGTTCCATAGCTTTGCATATCAGACTCATCAACTAATGGGGCGATAGTTCCCAGGTCCATAGTTGCTTTTCCTTTGTGAAGAAGGATGACTGTAGAAGTATGCCATTCAGTAGGGATAAAGCCTAAGGTGTGGCTGTGATTGAACAGGGCACACAGGTGTGGTGCCAGTTCATGCTGCAGTTCATGTAGAACACAGCCAGGGATATTGTCAGGTCCCATAAAAGCTGTATTCTTGGCCTTGGACAGTTCTGTTTTAACCTGTGCAGTAGTAATACTGGGTGCCTGACAATCTACTGGTATTGTGATTGGTCCTTTGCGGGAGAGAGAGGGGTAAAGTTGGCACTGAATCTGTTGACCAGTATATTGTCAATATCTGTTGGCTCAGTATAGGAGATATCATTGTGCAGTAGCACAGAGCAAATCTGGGTATTACCATGGAGATTCTTTACATAACTATAGAAGGCCTTTTGGTTGTCTTTACTATCTGCTGCAATTCTGTTTTCATAGTTAGCTTCAGAGGATTTGATGAGGGATCTCAACATTTTGTTGAGACTGATAAGGGTGTTTTCTTCACCTTATTCCACATCAGTTTCTTCCTTCTGTTGTAGAGTTTTTTTATGGCAGGGGACCACCAGATTGGCTTCCTTTTTTGTAGGAGAGCATGTTGGTTCTATTGGGTATGGAGATATCCATGCATTTGTCTACTTGATAGTTGTATCAAGTACACAACTTGTGTACACAACAAGTTGTATCAAGTTTCTGAACTTATCTTAAATGAAACTCAAAGTAATAACGTAACACTGCATTTCTGTACCTATATAAAATCAGTTTTAACTGTTGAACTTTTTACATTTTTTTCTCATGACCCTTAGATATTAACATACTGTTCTGTGAGTGAAACTCCACCCACTGTCTCACCATAACTGTTTCTTTAGCTGACATAATTCATCTTTCAAGTAGTACTGAATGCTGCAATAATTTATTATTACTGTCTACACAATTTTTTTGAATAAATACTAAAACTGTAAATGCATTAAATGGATAGCACTGTCTTTAATTCAGCTTCCTGGGCTGGCTGTAATCTGAGCTGATGTGTTTGTCAAATTGCCATCTCTGTACGAAACATATGCAATCTCAAACTGACAACATAATGTACTCTTTTATATATAGGATCTGAATTTATAACTGTGTTATTACTTTTACAATGTAGCATTGACTTTAAATTTTGCATTCTGTAAACTAGCAAACATTATTTGTCTCTGTCTATATTACAATATTGTTTATGCATTGCAACACTTTAATACAAAGCTCTTAAGTAATGACTGCTAAACAAAACAATAATGCAAAAAATTAATTTGCCAAATGTAACTGCAAATCCTTTACTCTGCTAATTAATTGACTGTTAGTTCTGATATACCTTACAAGACATAGAGGCATACGGTTACCCTTTTTTTTAAAACTGACCACACCCAGCAAGTCTTTCTGAGTACTTCAGCTGTGTCAACTGAACTGAAATTTATTTTATCTTTAACCTACAAATCTGCATGTTCCTGTCATAACCAATTCTTTAAAATCTGTACATTTGCACAAATCTTGTCAATGAAGTATGACTCTAATGAAATGTTTATACATAGTACAGAGCTGCTACATTTTAAACTGTTAGATGCTGTATGCATTTGTGTCTAAAGATGTATGTGTAACTGAAGTTAATTCATCTGTAAACAATGAAATATTGATATTTATTTTAAACATAAATGAAAGATTAATGCTCTGGTCTTTACAGATAGCTATGGAATGCATTTTTTTTACTTAGCACTGAATTCTGTTTTTCAGTTTGTCTGAAATATACTTTATTTAAATATGCACTATGATTCCTTTTATCTCCCTTCAGTGCAAACATTGCACTTGATCTGAAAATAAGAAACTAGATGAAGTAATGTGAACTTGAGATATTGCTTGCATGTCATGTATGTTGACTGTGTTGGCATTTGTATGTTTAATACTGCAACATATTTCTGTATTTTGAATTGTATGTATTACATTCTGAACATTTGTATGTGAAACTATACTACAATTGAAATTATTATGTTGAATTGCATGTGCTGAAGCATGTACATTTAAATTTGAGACCATACTGACTTCTGAGTCATTGGCTTGCTTCTATGATTTAAACCTTTTGCATTTAGACATATTTAACATTTTTGAACTAATAATCTTTAACTTTAAGAGAATAGTTTTAAACTTATTCCTAAGATTTACTGACTTTTTAACTGTAGCAGAATTACTTGACATATTTACATGCAAATGACTGTAACTGATTAATTTAAACATTTTTGAGCTGTTAACTAAAAGGTGCATATAAAGTCTTACATAACTTTATGGTCTTGGAAGAATGTGAGCCTTCATCTGTAACATATTTACCCTTTTCTTGCTTTTTGGTTGTGTGACGTCACACTGGAAACATAAACATTTGTAGAGATAAATGTTAACTGGATAATGTCTTTTATGTTCTAAAGGAATACTGCTTTGATTTAATACTGGTCTGTTGAAGTTGTGTGAGGCTTTTTTGAAGTAAAAACAATAATCCAAACCCAAGCTGATAAAATATCGGTTGCCCAACTCAAATAAACAGTCCAAGTACTCATATAAGGCAACCGAAATACAGGCAGACTCCTCAAAGCATAAAATGCAACGCAAATCTTTAAAGTATCACGCTGGTCACAACAAAGTAGTATAAACGAACGTTCTTTATTGGGCACAGTTAGCGCTTTCACCTCCTTGGCTTCATCAGACTGTAATCAAACCCACCACAAACAGTCATTTATATATCCAACTCCCATCATTAATTGATTAATTGAAACCAATAAAAAACAATAAAAATATCATCTGCTTAGTAAGATGCAGATATAGCTTACAAATATAACTATAACTTAAGAAACATACATTGATGTTCAAAGACAATGTGAAGCGCTTAATAAAATATCTAAAAACAAAAATATAAATAAATGCTAGCTTGTCCAACAACTATAAGATCTATTTATTATGTTATTATATGTATAAAAAGTTTTAAAACTATTCATAGAATGGCTTATACAAACCCAGAAGCCACATAAGTTAAAACGAACTAACAATATTGCTCAACGTCAGAATAAAATGCATGAGAGTCACTGTGAACTTAAGAAAGTATGCTGTACTGGAAACTGGATGTGAAAGGGTTCCAGCTGCTATCTGGGTTGCAAGAATTATAGATATATCCAGACAGGAGGCCTGCGCGGGTGCCATTGTAAAAACTGATAATACTGTACTGTACCATAATTAGCTGCAAACACTGTATGCAATGATACTGAGAAATGAAAGTCTTTATCTGTTAATTACCCAAGCTCATGTTGAACAGGTGCCAGTCTCTCCTTTATGGCCAAGTTTTGTGCCTTTTCAGAATGAATTCTCCAAACACTGTAGTTCATTTAATAAGGCTTTATTACATGTTCACAACATCCAAATACTGCCTTCATTAATAGTACTGATAAACAATAAGTGTTCAAAGTTACTGCATGTCATATTCTGATTGTCTTGTACAATGTAAACTAACATAGTCTTTATATGATCTGCCTTCTGTACTCAGGCTGGAGTGTCTGTCATCTTCTCTGAGGTAACAGGTCAAATAAACGTACAAACCTAAACTGAACTGCTATCCTGAACACAACATATTATATTGCTTTAGTCCAGTAATTTTCCTTATTTACTTTATCTAACATTGGTCTCAGGCATTGTCTCATATATGCTTTATTTTTAAGGAACATTCTGTAGCTGACAAGATTGTATCCTTCCCTGGAGAAAAGAACATTGTCTGCACAATTTATGCTTATCTTTCCTTTTTAATAAACTGTCTTCCATGCTTGGACAGCAAGGTTATTTTTTTCTGCTTAACTGTCTTTTCTGCATAAATAAATCAATTTATTTTACTCTTTAGCCTGTCTAATGTCTAATAACTACTTCAAAATGGAAGTCCCTAACCTAATACTTTGCTTTTCATACTTCTTTTATATACTACTTCCTAAAATCTCCTTCTTCTAACACCGTCTCCCACTCAGCCTGCTGACTGACTTATCATCTCAAGGAAGCATCAACAGCAATCCTCCCATGTGTGTGTGTGTGTGTGTGTGTGTGTATGTGTGTGTGTGTGTGTGTGTGTGTGTGTGTGCGCGTGTGTGTGTGTGTGTATGTGTGTTCATCGCACTTCACCCTTGTTCTTAACCATAGAATTTCTACACTCAGTAAATCACCACACTATTCTGTCATTCTCTTTACATATCATAATCCTACACTGTATTTTAACTGCATTCTTTTTTATTCAAGAATGTTTGCTGTAACATATTCTTTTTTTTAATTTAATTTTATTCTTTTTCATTTGATGGTTAATATTCATATTACACCGATGCCTAGCTTGTGGAATTTTTCTCGCCAGCACTCCACAGAAAAAGGGTTCCTGTACAACTTAAATCAGAGCATCCTGTTAAAGAAAGACAAATAAATAAATAAATACATACATACAATAACTGTGCATTATACATCAAATGCATAAGCCATTGTCTGTATTTTACTTCACGTGTGTTTTGATGGCTGGCAAGCAGCAGTGGATTTATAAAATATGTTATAAATGTGCTTTAGCATATTTGCAAGAGGGAATGCATATCAGCATCAGACATATATGATTATTTGTGTCTTTCTTTGTTGCATTTGTCAACTGGAAGACAGAGTGGGAGTGAGGTATTAAAATTATGAACTCAGATTGTGCATATATACATGATATCACTTAGACTGAAATATTTAGTGAGCATGGAGAAGGTTAATTTGCATTTAATTCATGGCATTAAAGAAGGTTCAGATGGTTCATGTGAACCCAGAGATATTGAAATCTGTGATACATTCAGACATGATAAGTCATTACATTTCACACTTACACAACTCATTCACTAACAAGATCATATGTGGAGTATCAGATGGAAAAAAACATAACGCTCGTCAAACACTGGACAGAATAAATCTGACATACCATTGAAAGCCTAACTATTAAAAGTGCTAAACATATTCAAATAAATGTCTTATTAATCACTAATAATTTTGCATGGTTTTAATTTATAAGCGCTACTGTGGTTAGCAAAATTGCTTGTCCTTATTTAATACAATATCACCATCTTGTGTTCACTTACTGATAATACAATAACACACTATACACAGCTGATGCATAAAACTGAACATTTCCCATTCTTTCTACGAGCAACTAAAGTACACTTATATCTGGAGTGCATTTCTACAACAAATAACAGTGGCTACATGTTCCTTTTTTTATTGGGGCACAATATGATCTCAGAAGCTAGCTGGTGGGGTATATAAACACCCAAAAAGTGTATAGAAGATACACTTACTGCTAACCTCAGTACTAGCTACATGAAGTAAAGTATGCTTTTCTTCAAAAGAATGCAGCCCTGAAACAAAATAAGATATCACAGAAACATTTTTAAAATAATATGTCATGACCCTCAGTTACTAGAAATTGCACTTATTGGGTGTTTTTTGTTTAAATGTTATTTTAATCTATTTGTTAAATGGATAAGCCAAGTGGCAAAGTGTCCCTTTTTAGGGGTGAGTTGGAAACACTGTATAGTTAAGAGACTTGCTTAGAGTCACAAAGTATGCAACAGGAGATAGAAAGACTCAAAACCTGTACCCTTGATTACAGAAAGCAGATCATTAACAGTTCAGTGCCTTAATCCTCTGTGCTGTCTGCTGGACTGATTTCAAGTATAATCAGTCAAGCATTTTGTCATGTTAGACTGTCCAGCAAGTCATTTAGAATAGTATACATGACTTTTCTCAGTTTAGATCTATGCATTTCAAAGATTGTTTTCCTAATTTTTAAACTGTTTTATCCCTTCATAAATAATTACTAAGTTAATGACCATCTATGGTTTTAAGCCTAGACATGCTTCTCAAGAATCAAACATTATACCTTGTATCTATGAGATAAACATCTTAACCATTATGCCAACCACCAGCCAACTGATGGTCAGAAAAAATCCTTCCATTTAAACTAACCGGTGCAATTTCTGTTAGCCTAAACATTCTGCTGACAGTATTAATAATTTTTTTACAAATTATCTACTCTTATTTTGACATCTTCATTACAGCTTGTCACAAGGCAACAAATTATCTAAGCCAAAAAAATTTCATCCATCCATAAGCCTTTTTTCCCACATTTGCACATAGGGTAGGGATGTTACTTCAACAGTGACAATCATCTAGAGAACAAGTTCAAACCACTGGGTGGCTAGCCCTGCCACAGTATTTTTCCCACACCACACACTCACACACACACTCCCACCGATGTCCAATTTAGAGTATCCAATACTGCACGTGTTTGGAATGGTGGAGGAAACCAGACAACATCCCAGATTGTCTTCTAAACAGGCTAAAACATGAACTAGCATCACCATTAAGTACCCTTTTTGATCACAGCCTAAACACAGGCTTTGTTCTCTGGGATGGAGAACAGCAACAGTTATTCTCCTCCACAAAGGTTGCTTAGCAACAGAACCGGGGAATTACAGGCCCATGAGTCTGACCAACCTCATCTGTAAGCATGGAACATATCATTATGGACCTCATAAATAAAGACATAGGCGACTTCCAAACCCTGGATCCTACTCAATTCAGCATTGTCAAAGACAGATTTTAACTTTTAAATCTGGTGGACTTCTTTGAAAATGTGACCAGGACCACCGATAAGGGAAAATCTGTGCATACAGCATACCTCACCTTGGCAAGGACTTTTGACACAATCCCACATTCAGACTTTACTGATAAACTTAGTAAACTGAATGTAAAACCCTTCATTGTAAGATGGGTTATCAGTTGGCTCAAAAACCAAAAACACACTGTCAAAGTGGGTGACTCCACATTAACCAGCAGACCTCTTATCAGCAAGGTGCCACAGTTGTCAGTGCTGGGCCACCTATTGTTTGGTATGTATTTCTCAAAAGTTCATGTCAAAACTAAAGGGTTCTGGCTGACCAAGTTTGCAGACAACTACAAACTCTGTGCAATCATTAAATCCCCAAATTATGTCAGTATACTCCAGGAGGGTGTCACGCAGACCAACAACTGATGTATTACTCATGGTCTCAAACTTAATGCAAAAAAATGCATCATCATTCCCTTCAGCACAGTTTCCCTTTACACTATTAAATCAACAACAATAACCTAAGTACCACAAAGTGGTAAGGGATCTGGGATCACAAGTTGACTGCAGCCTTAACTTTGGCCACTGTGTGCCTACTGTAGTAAGGAAGGTTTTCTACATCGCACATTTGATTAGTAAAGGCAATGCCTTGAGAGCAAAAGAGGTTATAACTCCTTTATACGCGGTACTATTCCAGTCCATAATTAAGTATAATGCCCCATACAAATTGTACCGTACAAAGAACCTGCAGAAACTGGAGAGACTTCAAAGGTTCAAGATAAAGGGACTCAAGCATGTGCCTTGCACAGACTGACTAAAGCCCCTGTCACTATACTCCGTGTTCTATAGACTTCTTAGGAGAGACTTATGCCTGGCCTACAGACCAACCGAAGTTACAAACCTGATGAACTTGCTGCATATCAATAAAACAAATGGGACTAGGGCTACCAGTTCCAGGGACCTAACTATGACCTATGACTTTAGTAGGACATGCTGAAGGGACAGATTTATCTCCCAGTGACTACCACATCTTTGGAACAGGCTATCAGGTAATTTGAAACAGAGCACCTCTATGACATTGCTCAGGAGGAATCTGGATGAGTGGATGGGGCACTTCCTTGACATGAACAGTTATTAAAACAAAATGGAATCTTGGGTATTGACTAGCATTTTTATGGTATTACATTAGAATGAAATGGCTACCCTTAAAGTGACCATTAGGTCAATAACCGAGTAATCTCCTATGATCGAATGAAACCAAATCACACAGAGAAACCCCACAAGAACACAGGGAGCACATGCAGATTCCACACAGATGGCACTGGAGTCACAAATTGAACCAATGAACTTCTTGCTGTGAGACACCAACATTATCCATTGCTACACAAACAAAAGAACTTTTATACATTTAAAATTCATAAGGCAACCTGTTCCCTTTACAGTCAACATTCACAAGGTAACCTCCACGCACACACACACACACACACACACACACACACACACACACACACACACACACACACACACACACACACATACACACACACACACACACACACACACACACACACACACACACACACACACACACACACACACGCACCACACGCACACTACCAGTAGGAGTTCTTCAAGGCTACATCCTTTTATTCTTACTGTTGACACAATTTATTAACTTCCTGCTCCAGTTTTAAGAGCTTTGGACTCTTAACATTCACCCAGTTTAACTCCCAATTACCCAATGAAAACCAGCTATTTTTATACGCAGAATATTCAGTCTTCCTTAGAAATTACCCCATCACTCTCCAGAATATCTTTTTAAGCAAAATATAAGACTTGTACAGTTATATCTCTTGACCTTCTTCCAGCTATTCCAACAGAATAGCTAGGATGTTTGGGGATGTAAAATAGAGGTGCACCAGGTAACATACCATTAAGAGGAGACATATATGTGGCTGTTAATCCACATCTAAGCTGAACTCACAATTTAGAGCTAAAATGACTAATGAGACCAGATTAAAGGCATGCCTGATAGTCATTTGGCAGATATTAGCTGACATTTAGACCATCTTTAGGAAGCATATGCATGTCCTTCTTATTGGGGCTCTACAGAGATCTAGATTTATTTAATTACTTATGTGTTCGTTAATGTTACAGACAGACCAGCCCAAACTGATTTTTTTTTTAAATATGACTTGGATCATAATGTAAAAGAAGCTACAGACAACAGATTAAGGCAATCTACACAATGTAAACATAATAAAACTGTTATACAAAGTACTACTAATATGCAGAGCACCCAATGAACATAAAGAAAACAGAAGAACTAATGGGCTTTATATTTAATGCACAGCACGTCAAAAAGCACCCTGCTAAATTCCAATGGCAAAACATGGAATTAAGAAAAATTAAAGCAACAAGGCCAGACACTGAAAACCTATCAGCATATATGGTTGAAACATAAAATATTGAATATATTAGTGTCTGAAACAGACTGGAATGTAATTATGTCAACAACATCAGTCTGTTACCTTGCAACACAATAAAACTTACAATGAGGTTGCAATCTCCACAGCTTCTCTACCCTTGGCCAGGTGTAAACTGGACAAGGTTTAAGTTCATCACATGTACATCCCTGAGCGGTAACTCACTGATGATTGCTTTCAACTAAAACTCACTGTGAGGGGAGCTTGTATTACCTTACCAGCGTGATTAAGTTTTGGAGACTTTTGACCTTCTTTAATGTTCTGCAGTCCTGAAGTTAGTGTGCATAAATATGAAGAGTGCTGCAGGCATATCGTCTACATACAAAGTACAGAGCTGTTATAAATGTATTTTAATACTAGTTTGAAGTTTTTACAAATGGTGTGCTTTGCCCAGTAGAAGGTGTGTCCAATGTGGACTTGTCCATATATAGTGGAACCATCTCTTAAAACATGACTAGAGCAGTGACCAAATAACTCAGAAGATTGCATGAAATGTACAAAATACTCCTAATAAAGAAACTAATGAAAATGTTTATGAAGATTATGTACATGATTCATAAAATCTCTCAAACTGAACATGTTATAAGGATGTAAGGGACAGCATGAAGCAGTGCAAAGAAAGAACAGCTGCCATGAAGGTAGAAGAAAGTGAGCTAATACATGCATCTCTGCAAAGGTATAGAAAATAATCAAGGGGGTTCTTTTGTCTAGGGTGCTTGGTTCCAATTTTTCTGTGTACTTTTTTTTTTCATTTATTTTTTTACATCTATTACTGCAGTCTTGTGAGTCACAGAGGACTACTATACTCTGTGAAGGACGGGAGAGTAGAGGGATTGAATTCTGTTCAGTGTCTGCAAGGTAAACACACAAGCACACACCCACCCACCTGTTTATCTTACCCCTACATCCCCTTCCACTATCTCCCAGGCAGTCTCACACACACACTCACACACACACACACACACACACACACACACACACACACACACACACACACACACACACACACAGACACACGCATACACATGCAGCCCCCACACATACACTCATGCGCACACCTCCTAACCCTACCTTAACTCTAAATTCCCCAGCACTTACTTCTTCCGCAATGGATGAACACAGCCTTTTGGCATGTTCACTACTGTGAGGCACAAGGAAAGGCCATGCTAATTTATACAGTCCAGCTAGTCCATGAATCACTCAGCACATAGATTCCTTCCCTGAGACAATACCATGGGGAAAGCACATGACTAATTAGAATATGCCCTTGCAGTCTGCCTCATTGGCATCTACAATGGTTGCAGAGTCAGTATTCCATGTTGCTACACATCTTTGTGCAAAATCACATTGGTAGGGCTGTCTACAAATTTGAAAAAGTTAACTTAAGGTGTACACATTGCGCACACCTTGAAGTATCCTTTATGAAATCTTTCCCGTTCGAATCAGTAGAGGAGAAAGTGTTACAGAAAATGCACTGAATACAAGTAATGACTTTGTCCCAGTACTACCAAACAAGCAGTGAATTTCAGAACACAGAAAAAAGAAAACTTACAAAAAATATCTTAGTTTACAAAACTGATGAATACTCCTTGAAGTATAAACAATTTAAGATGAATCATGGAAAAACCCTAGGCTGAAAATGTGGATAAAAATTTGATCATAACAATGAATGAAACATCAGCTCTTGATACCAAATTTAAACCCCTTTAACTGCTGAGCATTCTCAGATCTGTCCCCAGAATGCTGTTTGTGTTTTTTGCTATTTTGCTCTTTGCTTTAAAAGCATATATTTTCAAAACTGTTCAACAATTATTCATGAAATGTTCACAAAACATTAATGACATAATTATCTTTAAAATATAACATGGCTGGGCTTCTACCCTAAAAGAATACAAAGTAATGCCTACATCTTGAAGTTTAAATAAAAAAAAATAAATAAAATTATTTAGATCTGAAATCGAACCAACATGACAGATTTATGTTTTAATAGCTTTTTTTACGTTAGTCTGAACAGAATTACAAGCTACATATTTATTTTCTACTGACTGTTTAAAAAATTATCTTAGTCGACTAATTTACAAAGGCTGTTCTGTCCTGAATTCTATCCTAACATCAAATGAGAATCTGTCAACTACTTTTGAGATATTCTTATGGAATTTTCCAAACAAGATCCCTCAATAATCCTGCTGTCATACTGTTTTGCACAGCCCAATAGATTTTATGAAAAGTTGGCAAGCAAATACAGATTATCATTTTTGTTTATAATACCATACAAACATACCACAATGTTTTTGAGACATACTTCCCTAGATTTACTAAACTCCATTTAGGCATAGTGTAGAGCCAACATGGACTGTTACCGTGCCCATGTACATGGTTCTGTCTCTGCAGCGCATCATGCATATTAATCATGGTGCATTGCTGAGGGAGAGCTGTGGAACATGGTTAGTGAATCAGTGTAGGGAATGTGGTGCTAACTGTGTTCATATATGAGCAACATACTCCTTGCACTGTCCAAACACATTATATCAGTATAATACAAAAATGTTTTTTTTAAATAAAAAGCAGGTGTGTGCTCTGCGGAGCACAGCAACAGACACATGCCAGACATCCTAAAAAATAGAAACTGGATACATTTAGTTAGTTATGAAAAGGTCATGTTTAAGCATAGCTGACTGTGTTTGTGAGGCATTGCTTGGTGCTCAGCAGTGCTTAAATGTAACTGAAAGATATATGTAAAAGTATAGCAGTATTTCTCACATCCATGAATCCAAATAGGTTGAGTGATAGCTTTATGTGCAGTATGTGCAGGGTTTGAATACACAGAAAGGTTGTTAAGCATTTATTTTCCAAAAAAAATCATGCAAATTCTTTTTAAAATCATGCTTTGCTGCACTCAGCTAAGCTCTACTAAGCCCTGCTAAGCTGTGCTAAGCACTGCTTAAACAAGATACGTTTTAGCACTGCTTTGCACTGTTTGGCACCATGCAGCTGTGCTTAGCTGGTTTGTGCACTACTAAACATTGCTAAACATTGCCAGTTTAAACACTGCTGAGCTGAGCTGCACTGGTTTGTGAGGTGCTAAGCAATGCAACGCATTTTTAAAAATTGGCCAATGGCATTAAAGGGTGGTAAAAGAGGCTACTTTAAGCTCAACAAGTGGGAATACAGCATAACCAGTTGGAGTTTAAACTGGGCAGTAACTATGGCAGGCGTTGGAGAGGGTGTGCACTTCTGAGTGCAGCAGTGGGGTATTCTGGAGTCCAGGGTCATTGTTGGACTACTAGTGAAAGACCATGATGACTAGCTGCTGTAGGGATAGTTCCAGGACTCATAGTGCAAGACAGAGGCCTGGGACTTGCTGGCAAACAACCTCACCAGTGCTACAGGTATCCCCAGCACAGGTGAGTAGATCCGTCACCACTATGATGATCCCTTGCATCTGAAGGGGTATCTTCTGGACACCTGGGTCTGGGAAGCTTGGGTTGGAAATGCCCCACAAGTTTGTAAGTACTGTTATCATTGTTTTACCAATGCCTAATCTGAATGTTGGCTAGACAGATATGCATACTGGTGTGCTTTTCTCCCTATAGTTGTAGAGGAGTGAGCCCGCAATGCTGAAGCTCATGGGGGGGGGGGGCAGCTGGCCAGGTTGTGCCATGTGTGTGGTAAGTAGATATATAACTTGCAATCTATAGTGATATAAGCAAGAAAGAGTAAAGCATTAACTGCCACTAGGTATATACAGTTTTGATTGTATTGTAATGAATATGGTCATAGACCTGGACTGCAATAAGTGAGTACTTTCAAATGTAATGCAATAAGCAGGGAAGAGTAAAGCATTAACCTTGATAATGCAAATGAAATAAAGTTTCGGTTGCAGTAACTGTGGAATTACAGCTGTATTGCAACACCTGCAGTATAATTAGTGCTATGCAATAAAAATGTGAAACTATAGCAGTAACTGCAGGAAGGTACCAGTATTAAGCTGTGTTGTGCAATCTGTGTGAAAGTAGGGTTGTTTTGTGTGAAATCAAATATGAAAACTGTTCTGGAAGAAAAACACAAAACAATACCAGTTCCTGTCTCAAGGTATATTTCATATAGAATGTTGTGCAATAAGTGTAGAGTCACAGCTGTTTTACTACAAATTATTATACCTGTTTTGCAATAACACAAAAAGCTATAGCAATAACACCAATTGTATATTGTGTATATCAGGATTGTCTTGTGTTAATCATGGCATTTCAGCTATATGCATTCAGGCTCTAAAGTACAATGCTGCAGGCATGTATAACAGTGTAATAGCTGTAGACTGCATATATACTGTCTGCAAATGTATACGGGTGAGAGAGCCGACCCAGTAATCTGATATGGTGTGTATACTTCACAGATATTTCCACCCACCTGTACACCTGCATTCTATGTAGTAATGTATAGGTTACCTAGTATGTCTGTCATGCAGAAATTGCATGCATGTGTGTCCAACTGTCAATGCAGTCTACTATAAAACTGTATTACTATTAACAGGTCCTATTTTGTTTCCAGACGAGCTCTAGGCAAATATCAGTCAAACAGTAATCAACAGTGACTCAGTAGCTCAGTTTGTTAAATGCTCTCTATGAAGTGCATTTTGGCATACACAGACCAGCGTTCAAATACAGTAATGTAGTAATAAATAGTACTGAATCAGTTATGTAATGATAACAGATTTTCTCTCCACATGATCTACAGGTAAATGGGCAAGGTAGCCCATATTATGTGTATATAATTGTGTGTACAGATGTCACAGACTGTTAAACTCAGTGCCAGGCACGTGATAATACCGCATAAAAGTAAGGAAATAAGTATAAGCTTTAATAAAATGAAATAAAGAAATAAAATGCATAATCTTGGTACGGCTGCATGCCTGGAGTGACTCTGTCATGTTGCTGCAGTCAATTATACGTGTCCTCTGCAGTCATTGCTATTGGTTTTTAACCCCATGCATGCCAAAAATAGTATAGTATCAGTCATGTATTGATAACAGATATCATTCTCTCCACAGGACCTACAGGTAAATTGTTGAGGTAGCCTATATTTTATGTGTAAATAAATTTGTGTACAGATGTCACACCGTGTTAAACTCAGTACCAGGCATGGGATAATACTGCATAAAATGAAGGCAATAAGTACAAGTGTTAATAAAATGAAATAAAGAAGTAAAATGTGTAATGTTGGTATGGCTGTACGCCTAGAGTGACTGTCAAATGTTGCTGCAGTCAAGTAGGACATCTGATGTACATGCTTGTGCAGTCACTGCTATTGGTATCTATTCCCATGCCTGCCAAGCAAGGCATGATAATTGTTTACTCCCTGTACCATACACATACATGTCTCTCAGGTGTCATGGAATGTAATTACTGTTGTGTAATTCCTCTGTCACCAATGTATCATCAACATGATGTATGTCAACAGCAAAGTAACAGAATATCAGCCCACGGATTCCAAGATGGCTGCCGACTAGACTAGTCCCTGTTCTTTGAGCTCCTCACAGATCTGTATCATCTTTATTTTTTTACAACTTTGTAATAATCTTTTTCCTCAGTTTTTTTTTCAAAAAAAGATTTTACAAACCTTTTCCCATACTTTTGGAACATTTTTATCTTTGGAAATTTTACCTTGGGATATATTTTACCTCAGAACAGTTTTTGTGTTCTATCTGATTTGGTCACCTGCTGCTTAGGAATTTTCCTGGAATCTGACATCCTGTTATCAACACCTCATCTCTGGGCATGGCTACTAAATCTGACTCCATGGAGACCCAGCCTACGAAGGCCAAGTTCTCTTCAATGCTCTCACCTGAAAAAGATACCTCTTCAAAAAGATTGAGAACATCTAAACAATCTCCTGATACTTCTAAACTAAGTAACGAAGACTTGAATGAATCAAACTTTTATTTAGATGAACTAAAGTTAGCACTAAAACCTATACAAAGTGCTATTCAAAACTTCTCAGAACAATTTGCTGACTTTAGTAAAACTCTAAAGCAAATAAATGACAGAATAGATATAATTGAAAATAGAAATTCAGCTTTAGAGATAAAAACTGATTCATTAGAAAGTAACCTAAAGTCTAAAGATAAAGTTATTTCTGAAATACAAGCTAAAATGATTGACTTAGAAGCCAGGAGTCGTAGAAACAACATTATTATTCGTGGTTTGCCAGAATCTTATGATAATAAAAGTTTGTTATCTGTGACTCGGAACATCTTTGAAACATTGTTAAACTGTGAAACATCCTCAAAAACTATAATTGTAGAAAGAGCTCACAGAGCATTACGTGCAAGTCAAGATTCTTCATCACCAAGGATTATCTATACTAAATTATTAAACTTTCAAGACACTTTTCAAATTCTGGAAGCAGCAAAAAGTAAAAAACAGCTTTTATGGAAATCTCACAAACTGTCATTTTCACAAGATCTTCCTTCTCAAATAAAACTAAACAGACAAAAACTTTCTCCCTATTGTGCAGATTTGATAAAGAGAGGGATAAGATTCCGCATGTCTTATCCTAATACCTTGTCTTTTACATTTAATGATAAAAGGTTTATATGCTCTGATTCTAAGGAAGCAAAAGATATATTTTTTAAAGTATTCAAAAAGCTTCCTGACTCTATCTCCTAATGTTTCACTTCTAAATTGGTTTCAAATGTGATGTTTTTTCTGTTAATACTATGTTCCTTTAGGAAATATCTGCCATTTGCTACTCAGTTTTATTCTAGTTATAGATGTGCAGAAAATATATATATATATATATATATATATATATATATATTGTATTTTTCTCCTCCCTTTTTCAGGTAGACTTGATCTCATTGTGAACATATATTTTTCAGGAATGTGGTGCTGGCTTTTGATTTTTAATAAGCATTGCAAGTACATTTGTGAATTGCGAAGTAGTGTGCTTGTTATTTTTCAGGTTTAAAAAGTTCAGTGCCCTGTGTCAGCTGTAAGCATTTTGGAGGGAGAATCTCCGCTTCTCGAGGCTGGCCAGGGTGAAGATTTTTCTCCTTCTTTCATCAACTGCTGTCTTTATTTAGCCACGCACCTTCTAGGGATCTTCCGAGGTTGGCTGTGACGTCATCATTCACAGAGGACAGCTGCTGGATTCGTTTTGAATGAAGGCTTTGGTTTACAGTGTTTATTTACATATATGGTTTAAACTGTGTATTTTTCTTTTTTTTGTATCCAGCTAGTGATGGTGTCTGATCCAGTTGTATGTGTCATCGGTTCACTAGTCACGTCTTGGCACACAGTGAACGTTGCGTAGGGTTGGTGTTGCAATGACAAATGGAGTTATACTGGAATTGAAACACAACAGCCGAAAGTATATCGAATAATTTGTAGGGTGGTTTTGTTCATGTAAACCAGTATAGGTTGTGGCAGTGCGATTCGTGTTCTGTCTACTGCAATTTCTGTTTGTTGTATTTCTGAGATGCGAAAAGAATCTCCGGTTTGGGCACTTCAGCGGAATGGTAGGACATTGTTCCTCAAATGTTGTGTTTAATTTTTATGATGTGAATGTTGTTTTAGTTAACTTATGCAGACATCAAGGTGTTTTGTAGTCTACCCTGAGTGAAGCCCGTTTGATTCCTTGCTTTTCTTTGCATGCTGTCATGACAGCACTTGCGGCTACATCTATTGATCTCAGCAACATACAGATTCGACCGCAGCCTTGCTGTTCGGCTGTTGTGTTGAATGCTCTTCCGATCCCCGACGCCTGAAGTAATTGCAAGTTTTCTGTTTAAACGATATTGGGGGTAGATGTAGATGTAAGCTCGATTTAAGAAATGTATCGGAGCAATGTCTTGTTTAATTAGTATTTTGCTCCTCAGCTGAGAGTCACATCAGATTAATGTGTCTAGTCAGCCTAGCGTAGTTGATAGAAATAAAATTGAATGTAGTCATCACAGCAATGTGCGAATTGCGTGAAGATGGGTGATTAATTTTACTTTTGACTACACATAGGTTTATATAAAATTTGGTTTATTTAATATCATATATGGACTTTCATTTTTCTTGTTGTGTACTTGCTTAGATAGCTCTTCTTCACACATTAGTAATTGTTATATATAGGCAGATATAATTTATTTCTTGTAGTCTGCAAGGTAAAAGATTAGAAGTTCCTGATTGTTGTGTGTAATTACATGACATAAGGGAGATAGACCTCTAAACACAATGTTCACTTATTTAGCGATAAGAAGTCCACAAATATCGGCAACGTTGTGTGTCAGTATGTAAGGACTGAAATATAATTGGCAAACTTCAATGAAAAAAGCATTACAAATAGCAATTTTTTTTTTTTTTTTTTTTTGGGCACACATTTGAGTTTTCATTACCAACAATGCATGTTTCATAATGCTCTATCTTCATTGTGTTCGCATGACCTGATTACATGCCTTCTTTTGCACAGATGACTTATAGTGCTGAATTGATTGAATTATTCTCCTCAGTATATCTCACTTACTTTATTCCTATCTTTTTCAGCATTAAATACAATAAATTGAGATAGGGTTTTGAAACATTGAATTTCAGATCAATATTTTATGAATAATGACTTTGTTTACTAATTCATGTTAGAATTCATGTTTTGCTTAAGACAGTAATATGAATTTGTTTTCTGATACACTTATTTGGTCTCATCATATATTCTGATGCTGTCTACCATGATGTGTTGCTTTAACACAAATAAGAGTCACTGCTACATTTTGCTGAACTTTGGCTTTAATTTTGGTGGACAAGTTGTCAAACTACAGTCTTCACAGCAATAAACACAACATGGGGTTTACATGTGTTTATTGGTTTATACACATGAATATATAGTTAAAACATTAATAGAGCATGTGCAGGGTCATGTGTTTCTAATAGGAACATGTTATATATGTTTGTGCACTTAAATGTTTTATTTAAATGATTTAGGTGTGGGTTTGATGGGGATTTGCAAACTTATTTCCTGCTAATATTTGTAGAGTAATGTTAAATTTATTTTTCTTCTATTTTCAAATAGGGTAATCTATATACACTTGATTCAATTTAATGTCTGGAATGTGATGTTGATTGTACTAAACAAAAATGTTTTCTTTTCTTTTTGAGTTATCGAGGAAATTCTTTAGAATTGTTATATCTTTCACTTAAAATTGGAGCTTGTATTTTTTAAATATTTGAATAGGGATTTAGTATGTTGGTCATCTTGAATTTAGATAGATTTGTATATATGTATGATATTATAATATTGTTTTTATGTTTAGTTAGGTTTTCATGTATAGCTTCTTATGCTAAATTGATGCAATTGATATTGATAGTGTTAACCAAAACCACTTATTTGATTCTCTCATTTACTCCTTCTCTAATGAGGGGTGGGTGGTTAGGCACCGGGGTATCTGGTAAGGAATATTGTAGGATCTTTACAACAATTTTTTTTTGGGAGTCATTAAGTTACACTATAATAATTATAAGGGGCCAATATATATAGTCATTATTACATTTTGTCAATCCTTAGACAAATTGTTTACATTTATTTTTATTTAAGAGAATGACCTTAATTATTGACTCATGGAATGTGAGAGGATTGCAAAATAAAAACAAGAGATCCTTATTGTTTCATCTTCTATTTAAGTCACAGGCTAATATATGCTTTCTACAAGAGACACATCTAAATAGAGAAGACTTTGATAAAGAAAAAAACAAAAAATGGATTAAATTGATAGTAGCAGCTGGTAATAGTCCAAAATCAAGAGGGGTGGCAATTATAATTAAAAACAATTTCCAGGGAACCATTTCTGATGTGAAATATGATGTAAATGGAAGATGGTGTTACATTATCTCCTGTTTTCACAATATTGATAAACCAATTATATTTTTTAATCTATATGGTCTTTGTGAACAACAACACATCTTTTTTGTACAGATTTTTAATATTCTTTCTTCTTTTAAAGACCACTATTTTATTTTAGGGGGGGATTGGAATGCTATTATTAATCCTGACACTGACCGCACTAGTACATCCCTCTCGTATAATTTCCAAGCATCCATTGCTTTGGAAGAAATAATAATGGATCTTAGTCTTACAGACCCCATCTCTCTTACAAGACAATATGACAAAAAAGACATCTTCACATACTACTCAAAATGCTACAAGACATGGTCAAGATTGGATTTTTTCCTTATTTCTAACTCTCTTACACATAGGAAAATTGATTATTCCCTTGAGCCCAGATTCTTTTCTGGTCACTTTAGAATATCTATTGGGATTAGTCTGAATGCAAATACATTAGATACATCTTCATATAATAGTTGGACATTGAATAACAATTTACTTTCAAACGAAAATATACATAAATTAATAAATGAAACAATAAATGAAACATATCTTAATTTAGACACATCAGATATTCCATTAGACATACAATGGGCTGCATGTAAGGCTACTCTTAGAGGCATATTAATTAATAAGGCATCATATCTTAAAAAAACAATATAGAAACAAAGAATTGCAGTTAAAATTAAAAATTCAAATCCTGGAAAATCAATATAGAGTGAGTCCTAATTCCTCTTCATATGAACTATTATTAAGCTCCCAAAAAGATTTACTGCTTCTACATCAACATAATCTTACCATATCAGAACAAAGGCTCTTAGCTACATATTCTGAATGGGCACAGGTTCCTTCTAAAATGTTAGCCAGAATAGTTAAAGGTAATCAATCTCTTCCTAGAATTTCGTCATTACAATATAACAAGATTTATAATACTGATCTGGAAATCATGCAGCTTTTTACATCATTGTTCTCAGAGACATATTCTAAGGAAAATAAACCTAGGGTTAAACAGCATATAATGAACTTTGCATCCTCTATTAATTTTCCTAGGTTAAATGATCAACAAAGGAATGCACTTTCTGCCCCACTGACTATTAAAGAAATATCGGAAGCCATCGGTAGACTCAAGACTAGTAAATCTCCAGGACCAGATGGATTCACGCCTGAATTTTTTAAAACTTACACATCTGTGCTTACACCCCTTCTTTTGGAAATCTTTAATTACATAATGATTTATGGTATACCGGACTTACACTGGAACACCTCAAAAACCATTTTAATTTTGAAAAAAGATAAAGAAAAATCCGATCCCAACAATTATAGACCTATTTCCTTGATTAACATTGATATTAAAATCTTAGCTTCTTTACTTGCTTTTAGATTGAAAAATGTTTTACCTTTCTTGATCTCTTCGGAACAGGCGGGCTTTATGTCACACAGACATTCATGGGATAATACCTTGACAATTGATTCTTTTATACACTTTGCTAAAAATGACCCAAATCCGATGTATGCACTGATTCTTGATGCCGCTAAGGCTTTTGATAGGGTTAATTGGGATTTTCTTTTTCATATTATGTCTTGCTTCAATATACCATCTACTTATATAGACTTCATTAAAATCTTATATAAAGATTCCTCTACCTTTCTTTATATAAATAAGAAAGTATCCAAAAGCATAAAGATCAGCAATTGTACTAAGCAAGGTTGCCCATTATCTCCTTTTTTATTTAATTTATACATAGAGCCTTTGCTATTATATATATCTCAAAATACCTTTCACAAGATTCCTAGAATTCTTAACACTAAAGTATGTTTCTCGGCTTTTGCTGACGATCTTGTAATCTATTTTCAAATACCTTGCTCAGACCTTTCAAAATTAATTGGTTCTATTGAAAGTTTTTCAGAGGCCTCGGGATACCAGATTAACACTCAAAAAACATATATTTTCCCCATAAATCCATTAGCCCACAAATCATATTTATTTCCCAACTCTGCTTTTCGGATAGTTCAGAATTTTAAATATTTGGGGATTCTTATAAATCATAATGGTCTTTCCACTTTTCAAAATAATTTAGCTAAAGTATGGTCGTCTATTATACTTGATTTGAAATGACTAAATGTATCACTTTTATCAAAAGCAGCAATAATTAAAATGAATATACTCCCCAGATTGTTATTTCAATTCAATGCTGTAGACCAGTTAATTCCAAAATCATTTTTTTCAAAAATTAATAAACTAATGGCTAGTTTCCTATGGTTTCCCAAATCGGTAAGAATTTCTTACATTAAATTGATTTTTCCTAAAAGTAGGGGAGGACTTGGTCTTCCGAATTTTCATCTTTATTATTTGATTATCTCGGCAAATAAACTATTATCCATTTTGAATTCTAATATGGAGAGACATAATCAATGCCCTATTTGGACAAAATTATGGTATCAGCACATTCTAACAAAAAATATTAATCCATTAGCTCTTACTTTTCTTTCATCAGATGTCATGTATAATTTAAAAATCCCTAATTCTTTAAAACAAAAAATCAACGCTTTTCAAGAACTGATAAAACTTGTCAAATTAGAAAATATATTTCAATTAATGCAACCTCTCCATTTAAACCCAAATATTAACTTAGATAACATACCTATTAATCTTTCAAGTTTTCCACTGATTAAGGATTTTATTGTTTGGGATCTGATACAATATAAAAACAAAACTCTCATCAACTTACGTAAAATTCTTAAGATTAATGCTAATTATATAACTATTTTACGTCAATTGAGAGATATTATCAATGCCAAGTTTCTACACACCAAAATAGACAATACAGATCTCACTAACTATAAAGTGGTTATACAAATTCTCACACTTCCAGAGAAAATGTTATCCAAATCTTATAATCTTATAAATCAGATAATTCATAATACAGATTGTCTATTTTCTAATTATTGGGACAAACACAATTCTCATATATCTACAAAACAGAAACTCTCAGCTATTAAAAATTCATTAGAATATTCACCCTTCAAAAAACTTTACTACACTCAATTAATGATTAATAATAATGCATACTTTACTCCTTCTAAACTTAACAAATTTGATACCAATAAACCGGCCTCATGTTCTTGTTGTTCTCACCCTAATGCAGATCTTTTACATATTTTTTGGTCTTGTCACCATTCACACAAACTTTGGACTTCCCTAAAAGTCCGTTTACAGAAAATGGGATATCACAAATCCACTCTATCCTGGGAGATTGCAATATTACACATACCAAATATTTACCTTTCCAAATTGAATACACAAGTGCTAATCTACATATGTTCACTTATAAAACTTTACATCACTCAAAATTGGCTAGATCGTACTAAAATGAATTGGAATAATTTTAAAATCTTAGCCTGTACATATATTAGTGCGCAGAAAATGTTAGTGAAAAGTCCCAAGAAGTTAACTAATATCAACAAAGCTATTGAAAAGGTGTTACATATTATCAATAGTGATTAGGTGGCTACTTTTCTCTTGGAATATATAGACCCCAGTCTCGTTTATAGTCCCATATCTGCTTTATTTCAATCCTATACTTACTTTGATATATTTTTTTTTTGGTTGACACTAGTATATGATGTACATAGTTATTGTATGTTTTCATATAGTATTGAGATAAAACAATCTATCATACAAAAGATGTGATATCATAAATATCGCCTAACTTTTCACTTTTTAAATATGTATTTTAATTTAGTTTTGTTGTTGTTGTATTCTTATTTCAAATGTTTTAGAATTCAATAAAAAGTTTTTTGAAAAAAAAAAAAAGAATATCAGCCCACAGTACACCTTGTCCACCTGATGTGCAAGTTTTCTGTGTAGTTGTGTACCTGCAGGTGTTACTGCCTGGCCCATACTGTCCCATGTGGATAGCTTGAGAGGCATGTATGTACATGCTACAGCAGCTATAGGCAGCTATACACATAAAGAAAGGACAGACCTGTAGAGTAGATAATAGTACTGTTGTCAACTATATAGCTTATAATGGTATTAATGGACTGTATTTCTCTCTTCCTCCACCCCTTATTTTCATATATATTTATTATTGTTATTCATTGGTTATGATTTAGTATTAACATATGTTATGCAATAAACGTTACTTTGGCCATGTGTTTTATTATTGTTATGTATTACAATGGTTGTATATTAACATATCTTGTTGAATTACCTATGTTTTTGGCTTTATGCCATAACTGTTACTGGCATGCTGTTCATATACTGATGGTTACATTATTTATTGTTGTATTCCTTATAATATGCATTGAAATTGATTGGGTTCTTTCCAATTTTCTGGCATGCTGTTATTACTAACAAAATGCTTTGTTCATAGCTAACCTTTACACATTGTTATACCACTATCACCACAGTACAACAGGAAAGGCCAGTTCCTGCTGATCTGCCTATCCTATCTCAGCCGGCCATGGCACCGGATGCCAGTGGGTCTGGGACCAAAGCTGGTAATGCCCTTTCCCCTGGGCCAGCACCACCTTTGGGTGTAGCCACCTCAGGGGACAGGGCCCGTCTCACCCGGGAGTAGTGGCAGAGGAGCACTTAGGATCAACTACTAGCTATGGTGTGCAGCAGTGGTGGCTGGTGACTTCAAATAAAAAAGGGGGCTGCAGGAGACAGCTGAATGGGTGGGGCCAACGGGAAGTTGTATGACCAAGTAGAAAGGGGTGGACCTATGCTCAAAACCACAAAAACTAGGACTACAATAAAATACGCTGCCCTGGGTGCCAAAACGTCATTATGAGAGTCTAATCAGGACGAAATGATGTGTAGAAGAAAAAAATATTTCAATGCATTGGCTACATGACAGCTTACTTAATATCTAGAGGGAAACAAAATGGTTGTGAGGCATGAAAAAATAAATTACTTTTTAAATACATTACTGGAATGTCAGTCAAAATCAAGTATAATAAAACAAGCAGCACTCAACTCAAACCCCTTCTCCTTGCACTGTAGTTCTAATTATAATTTATATTCAGCTTTATAAAAGTATCAAATAACATGCTGAAAGTAGCAATCTCTGTGATACCCCCACTTGTAAAAATGTTTCTTATCCAAAAAAGACCTGCTGCCTGACAACAACTAGCTACTTGTTTCATGGGGAAAACATGATCAAAGTGAAAAATGAACAGCAAACAAGAAACAAGCTCAAGATAAATTGCTTAAAGGATTACTGCACAGGTTATGGACCACACATGATAGATTGGCATTCTGTTTAGTTTACGGGTAAAGCCTGCAAAAATGACTGCAAGTCTCCAACACATGTAATGAGCTTCTTAAAATAATGTAATCCTGTCATATGCATTTCAATACTCAAGGCTTATATGTTATCTACTTATGTAAGTATTCTCTGCATGGCAACAACAGAAAGGCTTTCTATGTTGGCAATTCTTTAACAGTATGCTTATTAAAGCTTACTTGCATCTTACAATCTTAGACAAGCTTACCTGGTGGTTATTAAAGCATTGGTATTTAAACACAGAGCAACAGGCACTGCAACAACATTCATTTTCTGAACAATAAGCAGCATAAATCAACAGTATAAAAATATGACAGAAAACCAGAACATTCTGCAAAATCAAGGACAGATGAAAAGACACTATAGTACTTGGATGGGGAGATACTCTGCACACTTACACTGTATAATTGCTCCTTGCCTTGCTTGGACACATCCAAAGTCACTACATGGGGGAATGGGGTGCAACAAGTATATCACAATTTGAAATGTCTCTGGCTGAGGGTGATGGCCCTGACACATTTGCCATACCTCTAAACCTCAGAGCAAGAAATCTGGACAAAGCCATAAATAGAAGTGGGACAAAGGCCCAAACATAAGGACAAATTTTAAACATTGCTCTTATAAAGTTAGAAAGGTAATAGAATAGAATAGTAGATCTTGCATTAGTATGAATTTTCTAAAGGGTATGAAATCTGAAACTCAAATGTCTGTCATTATTTTTAACTTCAATCTTTAATGATTTGCCACTAATTTGCCAGAAAACCACAGTTTTATGAAAAACTGACCAAAATGTAATGCAAAAATATAAAATCTCCACACAATACAGTTGGGAACCTGACAAAGAAGGGACACTTTTTAATATTAGTACTCTTAAGTTGAGCAGCTGACAAAATAAGAAAATCTGCATGCATTTTTGAAATAAAAGTAATCTATAACTCTGATCATTACAATTATTTACTAATTGTAAACCCTTCACATTTTCTTCCAAAATTGCCATTTTGCAGAGGTATTATTAGGGGGAGAGCAACATTTTGAGCCAAAGTTGGGAACAGTTTAGAAGTTTGGATATACCTAATTCTATAAAGAGATTTATTTGCACATACCTCTCAAACTGTTAATGCAGGAAATCTGGACAAGGCCAAATATAATGGGGGAAAATACAGACAGTACTAAAATTGCTCTTGTATAAACTTAGACAGTTGACAGTATAACAAGTCTTGCTTTAGCATTAATTTTTCTGAAGGGTATAATGTTTGAAACTCAATGTCTATCTTTATTTAGTGACTTCATTTCTAAATGATTTGCCAGAAAGCCATACATTTTATGAGGAACAAACCAAAAATAAGAAGTAAAAATCTATTCATTCTGCAAAAATCTGGACAGTTGAGAGTTATAGCTCAGCTGGGGCTGTCTTTGAGTTTGCTACCCTTCCCCCCTCACAAAATCATGATCGAATGGGGCCTCACCCCTGCAGCCATTCCAATGTCCCATTACTTGGCTATTTCGCCCCATTTACCATAAACACTGTAATGTGCATACTGCTTTACTTCTAAGATGATTTGGATTTCTTTTAAAAGTTTTATTTTACATTTTATAGCACAAACACTAACAGACATCTGTTAAAGAAAGCAATGCAGTGTCACAATGAAAATAGGCTTAGCGTTAAAACTTCTCTGCCCTTGAAACTCACATTCATTGAAACAGCATTAAAGCATACATTCAAAGAAAATACATCTGGCCAGTGGCAGATAAAGATTAACTCTGGGCTGTTTTCAAATCATAGGCCCCTTGCACATGAAACATACATGTGTTCTTTGATATACCTTCCTGATTGTATTAAATTATATTCCTTGTATAATACAGTACAGTTGTTTGATGACATTTTAAATTTATTGTTTTGAACATTTTTCCAGTAAACAATGAAACAAAATGCATGCACCACTAATGACAAAACTGCCCAGTTCAGAACATTTCCATCAAAAAAGTCTAGTCAAACTTCTACAATCCACCAGTATCAGTAAATATGCACACTCTCTGCAGAAGTAAAAGTCATCTAAATAATTCCACATTAAAGAGATCTGTAACTAATGAAGAAGTTGCTGCTATCAAACAACTTTATATCTCATTGTTTCATCTACAAATAAAGTGCCTGTTGTCCTTGAGGAATAAATTGCCTATGTTGCAGTAAAAAAAGATAAGCTAGTAATATTGCAATAGGGAATGGATGGCAAACTGATGACATGTTCATAGTTACTAGGTATCTTTACCAAAGAGGACATTCTCAGGACTGCAGCATCCACCCCCTCTAAAAAGTACAACATAGTACGCTAATGTATATACATACTGTGGGAGCAGAATCCACAGCCTTTTGTATTGAAAGCAAGTACACTACCTGTTGTGCTATTAACAATACAGCCAGATGTTGCATAAACAGCCTTAAACTTCTCTTCCCCCTGAAGCTCTCAGCTCCTTGTAAAATCCACTCGACAGTCAACTGTATCTCACAACTTTGCAGCACATGACCACAAGAAATGTGGAAAAAGTCAAAATGTATTGGGGGGGGGACAAAAGCCTGAAAACAAAGACACATTTAAAACATTGCTTGTATAATTCTGGAAAGTTGCTAGAATAGAATGCTAGGTTACCACCACGGATTTCATTGCCAAGACTTGAACCCAGGACCCTGTGCATTATAGTCACAGCAACATATCACTATGCCAAATCAGCTGTTTTTTGAAAGGCAGGAAAACTGAAACTTAAATGGCTATAATTTAGTGAATTCAGTTGTCACCATTGCTCTCAACCTCTTAGCACAAAAAACCTAGACAAAGCCAATAATGGGAGGCTGCATCCCCAAAAATAGGGATACATTTCAAATATTGATCTTATAAACTTAGAAATTTGCTAGAGTAAAAGGTTTTGTGTTACCATGTACTTGTCTGAAGAATATGAAGTCTGAAATTCAAAGGTCTGTCATTATTTAGTGAATTCAAAATCCAGAAAACCACAGATTTTATGAGGAACAGAACAGAACAAAAATATAAGGCTAAAATCTGAGCACTTTTCACAAGTGGTGGTGGGTAGGGAATTCAGGCTCTTGCTAACTACCCCAAGGTACAGCATTTGAGCCTGAGTTATTCTCTCTAGCCACCAGGTATATTTAACTGGAGCATTACACACACACACACACACACACACACACACACACACACACACACACACACACACACACACACACACACACACACACCTGAGTTTGGAGTCCATCTGAAATCCCCCAGCTCAACATAGACTTTTGGGGCATCTGTAGACTGATGCCTTCTTTCCTAATATGGACTGGTTAGACAGCAGTCCAGATTCAAGTTCTGAGCATGCATGCCCAGAGTTCTTGGACTCGCTAATTATTTTGTATTTTCTTTTTTCTTTATTTTTACACCTGGGGGGCTGCAGTCCAACAGCATGACCCACCATTGGTATGCAGGATTGTTCATGGGAGCTATGAATGATACTTGCGCAGGACTGATGGCAGACTGGACAACCTGGTAGGGCCTGGTGGCCCTGGCACTGAGCCTCCATCAAAGCCACCTTTGGGGCAGTGAAGGAGCAGTGTTGACTGCCCATGTGTGGGGACCTCAGTCATGCTTCTGACATCTGGAGTCACATGCTCCTCAGATTCCACAACACCCTCCCCGTCCAAAGTGTTTACCCCCTCATGTGTCACACACTGCCCCTGTCTGCTGTATTGTCTGCCTTGTCTGTCTGCAATTGCATCTTTTTCTACCCAACTTACCTCCCCACATGTACCTACAACCCATCCCCAACATTCCACTCCCTTCTAAAATAATGAGCATCTGTTCCACAAAAATAAAATATCACCCCATACATAACTCTTCATTTCACATACATGTCCACTGGACACAAACAATTAGGTCCAATTGGCTTGACAACATATTTATGTTGTCCTCACCCCTCTCTCTGGGGTTTCAGAGTCCAAAGTCATCTACAAATTATGTCGAACTGCACAGCTGTTGCTGTACAAGAAATAGAAAGATATGGTCCTTTCCTACACTCTTCCTGCAAATCCCTACCTGCCTTTTAGTATGTTTTACCCCCTGCTTGTCCCCATTTCACCACTGTCCTATTACCACTTTTTTATTTTCTTTATTTTTTTTAGTGAGGGTTTGCATGGAACTAAGTGGCGCGCCAGGATGTAGCATGTCATGCAAACCCACACAAACCCACTTAAAAGTGCTTTAAAGTGCCTTAATGGTCTTATGTGTTTCTGATAGTCTTAGACACCTCTGCAAAATAATCACCCCTGCCACGTCTCCAAACCAGACCCTGTTTCCTACAGCATAGTGCATTAGCCCACTAGGCCACTCAGCTCTTAATTAAAGCACGTGTTTCCAGCAAAATGTACTAACTGCTACTGACAGACTGCAACTATATGTAATGGGGAAAAATGGGAGTGCCCCTGGGACTCGGATAGAGAAAGTACAGCAACACACAATAAATAAATAAATAATAATGACTGAATGTGACACCTGGGATTGCAGATAAATATACCCTTTTGGCAGCAACATCTTTAAACACATGTGCTAATGTAGCAATGGCAAAGTGCATGTGTACAACCGAGACCCTGCTGCACAACAACTGCTTTTGAAAGCCATGCACATAATTTTGGATGCAGACAACGTGTGTGACAAACTATATGTATGCACACATATCTTGCAAACAGTGCTGCTGTACCATTGACTTAGCTCATTTTGTTAAATCCCTTGCATGAAATATATTTTGGAAAAAGGAACGTGAGCCAGATGAATGATCCACCAGAATGCTGAAATAATTAGAAATCCACTTCACAACACGTAAATACGATCAACCACTGAAAAATTTATTTTAAGCAACAGAACGATCCTGCTTTTCATCAGCGACACTTCGCCAACTTCATCAGAAGTTAGAATTTAAAATAACGCGCCACTTCCTAGAGTGATTTAAATACAAAAACATGACATCAACACTGAAACTTTGCATACCATGAACATTTAAAATCACCTTATAAATTAACTTTTAACATTGCCCCTATTATACTTTCACTAAAATGTCTTAAAAATTATAAAAATAATAATATTTTAATTAAAATAAAAAGTTAACTAAACGAGTGGATGGAATTATTAGTTCATCACAACCCATGATGGGTGCTGGCTGGCTTACTAACTTTGTTGATGAAATATATTTTGCCATCCACAGTCCTGGGTTCAAATCCTGTGTGTTGCACATCAATTACATTCTTGTAAACACAGCAAGTAATGACTGAGTCATGTAATTTTAACCCACACAGGATGCTGCTACTGATTTAACAGCTACCCATGTTTGCAAGTCAAAGGCTTGTAGATAGGGACACACTGCACATATTTGTACAGCCATACTATATGTTGCCTACTACTCTGTCATTGGCATTGTTACATAAAAGATGTACCTTAAGCATATGCCTCAAGTGGACTGTAAATGGTACCCATACCCTGGCACTGCTGTGATGACAGAACCAACACTGCTGCCTCAGTTACACGTACAGCTTGCTGTCCTCCAAAGAGTTCACTCTCCCCCCATTTGTCCTGGAACATATGCAGCTGTATCTTAAGCTAGCTGCTACAGATCTATCATACCTCACAACCCCTTAGAACAAGGGAGCCATACATAAACATACATGAATGGTGAGGGGGAGCAAAGGTCCAGCGACAGGGACATGTGTCACAGTTTGCCTCTACAAAGACAGTGAGCTGACAGAATAGTAGCTACTGCATCAGCATGCATATTCTGATAGGTATAATGTCTGACACTCGCATGTCTCTCACTTGTCACTGACCTCAAACCACAAAGGTTTCCACAGAAAATCACAATTTCATGGGACAATAACCAAACATATCATGTAAAACTGTGGACATAACTCAGAAATCTCAACAGTGGACAGTATTTGTACCTACCCTCTGTGATGCTGTAGTCTCTATACCTCACTAACGTCCATCTCGAAGGCTAAGAAAGGGGCCAAGGCCTACAAGAAACCCTTAAATATTGCACTGTGGTGCCATGTCATTGGCTAATGAAAGTGAAACCCAGCTGTTTTGGATGCAATTATCAAGTCTGAGCCATTGATTGGCACACAGGCAATTATCTGTTAATGAACATTACCTAGAAAAAGCAATTAACTGCTTATGGCGAACAGGTCTGTATTTTGTTTTGCTCACAGAGTCAATGGATGTGCAACCTACTTGCTGAGAAATACTTCAAAAAAGGAGTACTTCACTCTACAAGGTATGTAACAGATGTCCCCATGTAATGGGATGTAGATGGTAGGATGAATGTATGGGAAATAAGAACTACAATAGTAGGCTTGTCATTCATCCATGGTATTGACATGTTGCTGATACTCTGCTGTCCAAAAGCTACAGACATGCCTCTCAACTGTCCCTGGTTTGAGTGAAATCCCAGCTCTACTCCTGTTACTCCCTACTACAGTGGTTTGCTGTGGTAGGAAAACTACTGGAATCTGTGTTACACATAGTGACACTAAGGATGTAAACTCCTGTAACATCAAATGACGTACTGTCATTCATGACCTCTTAGTCTGTCAATGCCACACATAAACAGTGCCGGCATTGTACAGGTGTCCCTGACTGTCCCTCGTGTACCCTGCCTAGGTCACTGTTTTGTTGACATTCATCCCTCATTGGTTGAGATATATGGCTAACATACCTGTCAAACCATACTGCAGGGAGTCAGTCATAGCCATAAGTAATGGGGGGACACAGGACCAATCTCAGTGATGGGATATATATTGGTCATACAACGTAAAACTATGAATACACTAACAGATATTACTGATGCATACATGTTTTCTGAGGGGTTTGGTGTGTGACAGACAGATTTCCTACTGTCCATCAACATCCACATATGTGTGCTAAAAGGAACACATTCACAAGGCTCATGTTCACAGTCTGCAAACATCTACGTAGTGGGGAGGTGGGATGCCTACTGGGAATGTATAGCACAGCAGGTTTGCATTGCTGTCTGTTATTGTGGCACACTGCTGTTGCTCAACTGTCCCAATACAGCTGTTGTAATATGACACAGATATTTGTCTGACATATTAGTGTGAGCTTGCCCATAGGGGACACACCATAGTAGAGTGCAGTGATGGGTGTAGAGACATAGAGCAGAATCTGTCATGATACATAGGGACATGGCCAGTACTGCTACTATCTTGATGATAGACACTCATGTAGTGTGTGGATAGACTGTGGGGTATGATATGTGAGGGAGTGATGGATAGTGCATGCTGTATTGGTTGTGCAGGGTCTGTACATAGTGGATGTCCATGTATATGGTCCTGTAATGTGTCCCCCTCTTGTTGTCTTTCAGGAAAAATTTATCACCAGTGACATCCCCCATTCACAGCTCCTGAGAATGCTGTTATCCTAGATGGCATCAGACTGCATCATCACATTCTGCTTTCCAGGGTCACCAACATCGTGACCAGTGTGCAGCATTGTGGGGTGAATTTGTCAGGGCGGTTAACGAAAGTGGACATCAGACAGGCCATACAAGCAGGTCCACCACAGGGCCACAGATATGCTCAATGCCACATGTCAAAGGGTAGCTACTGTGGCCAGGGATCATGCTGCCACCAGTGGAGGGCCTGCAACAGAAGAACCACTAACAGCCACAGAGGAAATCCTGGCAATCTTGTACTCGACCACCAGCTCCCAGGCATCCATTACCCCATACATTCTGGAGGTGAGTGCCACAGTGTCAACATCAGAGGAGCATCCAGGTAAGCTTACTTTGTTCACCGAATACTGTATCAGTCATTGTGGCAGGCTGTGCATACCAGTACATGGGTACCAGGTCTTTCTGCACTGGGAGGTTGTTTTAATGCACAGTTGTTCACACATACTCAGAATTTCAGCAAAGTAGGCAGTATCACATTAGCTACTGTACATTGATCATATGCACATATTGCCCTCTAACAGTGCAACATTTGTTATTGCTAACAATCTCTCGCTCACATTTTCATAAGTACGGCAGGTGTGGCCACAGTCTGTGGTCTTGTACCTGCTAAGTGTGATACCATTGTTGTACAGCTTATATATACCATATGAATGTTAAGGACTGCAATTTAGCCCAAGACACAATTGTTATGCTTAGCCAGAGTGGAATAGTTGTATGTTTCATATTGGAGCAGTTGCCTACAGTGCATGCAATGGATAATCACAGCTGTGTATATGTACAGACACCAACACATTTGCAGTTACAGTCATGAAGAAGTATGCAGCCTTCTGTACAGGAGACAATGACTCCAGGATGCCTGTTCTCTCACTATAGGGAGATGGTATATACCTGCAACAGTGATATCACAGCAGGCATATCATTCACAGGATAGGTATACTGGGTATTATGGGTAGTTATATCACATGCACTGTCATATTGTGTATCCCACAGGTGTATTGTACTGGCAACATTCACTTGATGTAGCTGAAGTGCTTGTTAGAAAGGGCCTGTGTTGTCTGAGGATGATGTGTGTTTGTGTGTAGTGCATGAAGTGATGAGGTGATGTGTGACTGGGAATCCAGTTGTGGCTCTTCATCTATATGAGTCTGTGTGGATTACCATACATAATAGTGCAGGTAATAATGTACTAATTTTGTCTTCCTCCTCACAAGTGAACAGGAGGGGGATGGAGTCTGTCTCCCTCACAACCTGATGTCAGTGTCACATCAGGCTCTGATGATGGTGGCCATAGTGAAGCACAGGTGGGGTTGTCAGGGGCTGAATCTGTCCCAGAGGTTGACATTCCTCTTCTGCCACCATTGTCCCTGTACACAGTCAGTATGCTCACACATACCCAGTCAACAGAAGCCACAGATATTGGACAGTCACATGGTGTTGATATTGAAAAGAACAGTGTGACAAGTATGGCATCAGGGAGTGCAGAAATTGGCCATAGCCAAACAGCTGGCGAGGTCCCACACTGGCAGACTAACAGACAGGAGTGCTCAAAGGGGGACTGCTGTCCATCCACCTCCTGTCACATGTGTCACATCACGGGTCACTCATGCATGTTTTTGGCCATCATGGAGGCACAGGCACGTAACGAACACAACACCAGATGGGTGCTCAGAGTCATGGATGCAGCAAAGTCTGACATCCACATTGGTGACACCATGGATCATTAAACTGATGTAGTGGACAGACAGTGGGCTGAGACAGTGTCTGTTTTTTTCCTGGACATTGTCTGTGCTAGAACATCTGGTTGGGTTAGGTCAGCAACACCATCTGCCCGGAGAGCATGTGTCCATGCACACTCATGCTCCTGTAGTGGCAGAATCTCCAGCACTACAGAGAGAAGTGTGCTGTCAAGACCATGATGTGGCAGGCCATGGGCACGTGGTCCTGGGTGGTTCCATGGGGGACATGAGCCCAGCAGACAGCAGTCACCATCAGGTACTAGCACCGAATCTAACCTTGGGCATGGTGGTGCCAGTCCCAATTCTGACAGAGCAAGTTCTTGTGTTTGTGGCCAGAGACAATGAACTGTCAACTCTGCCATGTACAATCCACAGCTGTCTTACATGCACATGTACAGGACTAGCACTGAGCTTGACTGTGTACACGCACACCCTCAAACATCACTGTCACATGCAGGTCACCATCAGCCACACATGGCACCTCTCCATGGCACATCTCACCAGCACCCCTTCCTGACTCACACACATGCTGCCAACTGTATGTCACAGCCTAGGCCTCTGGCACCCCATGCCACACTCTGTGCAAGGGACAATACCTGTGCCACATCCCTGCCATCTGTGCCATCAATGCAGGGACATGCAAATATGCATCTGATGCACAGGGTGACTATATTACTTTCAATGTAGTTGTGTAGTGCAGTATTGTTATGCCATTGCAGGTGTTGTGGGTCATGACAGGTACTGTGTGGCGGCATGTGTCATGACTACACAGCAAACCTTATGTATTTTAGGTGCATGATGTTGGACTGGCGGTAGGGTGACAAAATGACATGTGTATCATGGAACTGTGTGTGTTTCTGTTCAAGGGGTTTGAGTGGTAATTCTATGGACACATGGTGGTAGTACAGCAGCACAGGATGGCATGGCAGCACAGCAGACATATGATGTCAGCAAGGTATGGCAGTAGATGTGCAAGGTTCCCTAGGTGCATATGTGTAGAATTTCATGTCTGGGACATTGGAGGTAGCCAGCGTAATGATGCATTCATACTGTGTGAGACAGTCTGCTACCCTTTATACATATCACCTGAGATTCTCACCATACAAGTGTAGACGGTGGCAGACATCAGTGATGCTTATATAAGACCTGGAGCTTGTTACGAGACTGTAAAATACATAACCATTGCATAGAGATAGCTCATATGGGCATTTCCGTAGTGATAGTAGTGGATATGTTTGTAACTACACACATGAACACATGGACACACAAAGAGTTGGATGGTGGGAGAGTAGAACCCCTACCTATCTACTATTGCACACTATAGCTTGTAGTAGTTATCGCACGCTCAAAGACATTTATCTGATCTACTCTTGGGGTGGATGACATCAGCAGGGCTTGTAGGGGAGGGCATTTAGAGTGTCTATAATACATAATCGACAGCTTAGATTGTTGAATGTCTAAACATCAACACCTAAGCATCGAAAACCTTAAAATCCTGAATGGCCACTCTTTCCTCGGGAAAGAATTCGCTAGACCATCACGAAATAAAATAAACTTCTGAACCCAAACATAGTGGGGGCTTTGCCCCCTACACCCCCTGATGCGAGAGGCTGTGCCCCCCACATCTCCCCAACTAAATATGACAACTTTGAGATTGCTCTACATTGGGGAAAGGGCAAATCCCCGATAATGGCCAAGCAAACGACATGTACCCCAGTCACATCAAACCTCTCAGCCTCTTACAGCAGCAACTTACAGCAACAAATCTAATCTATAATATACACATATTTCCACATAGCAGTTCTTGGGCAGAAGAGGCTACATAAATGGGCTCATGTTAGATTAGTTAGCTAAGTGAAGGAGCATGCCCAGTGTGACTGTCAGTACTTACAAGGTGACTCCAGGCCAGACCTACCTGTACGCCAGTCTGGGATTTTGTGTGCTGCAGACCATTGTCTGCTGCACCTAATCCCACAGTCCAGCACCTCCCTGATATTTTGTCCAAGGCATTCACTGGCTGCTTGTTGAATGTAATATGTGACTCATACCTATCAACTGTAAGGATTTGCAAAGAATGTCCTGCTATTTGGCTCACATTTTTGGTCCGTGTTACATAACATTGTGGTTTTCTGGCACATTAGTGGCAAATCATTAAAGATTGACCTTAGGAAATAATGACAAACATTTGAGATTCAGACTGCAGACACTGTAGGAGATTCATGGTAATGCAAGACCTTTTATTCTATCAATTCTTTACATTTGTAAATGCAATTTTTAAAATTTGCCTCTATTTCTGGCCCTTTGTCCCACTGATATTCATGGCATTGGACAGATTTGTTGCTGTAAGAGGCTGAGAGGTTTGATGTGACTGGGGTACATGCTGTAGCACCACATAGAGAGTGACAGTTTGCATACCTCTCCCTGTACATGTTTTTGCAGAATGTCTAGCCTATTGCCCCATATGTGCACTCTGTTCCTCATACAGTTGTGTTTTTCTGGTACTATACTGTAAAATGCAGGCACTGAAGTGTTGTAACTATGGAGCCATTTATGTGGTGGCTTTTACATCCAGCAGCAAATCTGACCTGTTGCAACCTGCTGTTATACTAGCCATCTTCTAGGTTACTCACAGCATGTATAATGTCTGTCTGTAGGTTTGGCCCTCTTTCCCTTAATTTTCTCTGGCTCTGTACAACTATCTTGCAGTAACATATTGTGGCATTATGATAGTCTGTGGGACTCCTATCATACAAGTAACTCAAATGCAAAAATTGTAGATGCTGCCAGCTTCAAACCATCAACACCATCATACATCCTAATGTCCTTAGCCCAGTGAGCCACACCAGCCACCAGGGAGAGAGGTGTACCTCCTAACACTATCAACTGCATAGATACATACACTGACCCCTGCATTTTGTGGGTAAAATATGTAGCCAGTTTGTATGTCACAGCCCTGGAAATGTGTGGTCTACTGATATATCCTTGCAAACATGCTGTTACTGCAGTTGTATGGGAACATAAATGTGTTGGAGGTAGGAGACTCTGGTATTGACAGTCATGCATTTGTCCTATGACCCCACTGTTTGGCATTTCCCTTGTATCATGCAGTGGGGTTTCCAGCCATGTGGCCTAATGAATATTATGAGGCACTTGGTATTGGACAGAGTACCTGTTGTCCAAAGTGGCTGTTAGATCTGTGCAAGTTGCCCAGTAGTCCAGTCTATTCACTTACATACATCTAGTAGGTCCATACATGTGCTATGATAGTCTAGTACCCCATACATGTGTTGTATAGCAGAGTGACGTATCTTGCAAATGTAGTGGTTGAGAGACCTGTGTTTCAGGGTTGACTCTGACTGATGCATGCAGCATACAGCCAATACATGGTTAGGTGGTTGAGAGACCTGTGTTTCAGGGCTGACTCTGTCTGATGCATGCAGTACACAGCCAATACATGGTTAGGAACAGTTTGTGTGGGTTGCCTGGCATCAATTTTAACATATATATGTGAGTTGGAGTGTGATGTCAGTACCTAAGGCCATAGGTTGTTAGTATGTGTGTTATGTGTTGCCTCTTGGCCAAGTCCAGTGCATACTGGGTACACCTATGTCTGCCTGAAGGGAGCACCTCATGGAGTTCCTCCTCTGAGTCCCCCTGTAGGTGTGGCTGTGCAGACCTAGGCAGTGGTGGGGGGGGGGTTGTGTATACTTTCCCTTTGCTGATCCTGCCACAGCTATTTTTGCAGGATCATATTGTGTAGCATGGCACACAATGTGAACATCTGTGTACATGTGGCTGGAGAGTACTGCAGGCCTCCACTAGATATATTGAGGCACCGGAACTGTGACTTGAGCAGCCCAAGCACATGCTTCATTCACAATTTGTGTGTGTGCCTCATTATGGCATTCTTTGGTAGGTGTGTGTGTGCATTTCTGATGGGTGTCATCATCCATGATTCCAGTGCATAGCCAGCATCCCCCAGTAGATGGCCATATGGGATGTTCCTCCAGAAAACATCTGGTACAGCTATGATGCATGCCAGATATGGGAGTCATGATAACTGCCAGGGTGGCCAGCACAAACATTCATGATAATGTCCTGGGCATTGCACATGACCTGGCAGTTGATGGAGTGATACCCCTTAGGGTTGACATACCCTCCTCACTGGGTGGTGCTTTGATGTGTACATGAGTGCAATATATGGCACCCAGTACATCAGCATAGTGTGCTACATGGTAGAAGAGTCTCATACTGCTAGCCCTCTCTTGGGATGTGGTATAAATAAATGTGCTCACAGGTATATGTTAGAACTGGTGGAGTACCCTAGATGCTGATTCTGGTGAGACCCCCATCATGACCCCAGTAGGTCTTTGGAAAGTACCTGTGGCTATTATCCTAAGGGCTACACATACCTTTGTTTCTACTGGGATAGGTTCCCGTCTGTTGGCTATGGGTCTGAGTTAAGGGCGGCAGAGCTCAGTGAGTTCATGTAGTATGTCCCTGTCCACCCTGTAGACATCTACGATCTCCAGTTCATGTAGCTCCTGGAAGGTTCCCCTGGGCCCAAACACTCTTCTTCTTCTCAGTCTAGGCCTATTGTCAGTAGCAGCATCAGCACTGACCTCAGCATCTAGTGCACACACATGTAGCAGAGCTGCAGCAGCCCCAAGCATTGCTTTAGTTAAAATTCCCATGTCTGTACTCCAGTGGTGCAGAGTATGGGGGTGAAATCAGATTGTAGGGTGTATGCAACCTTTAAAGTGCTCTGCTGTAGGCGTAGACTGTGTGATTGGCTATCTATGATGCACTCCACCTGCCAATTACATCATTAATTGTTTGAATGGCCCAGTTTACATGGTACAAGAGTCATCAATAATTTATATATGACTGGCTTTCCCAGACAGTTTTTCCCCACTAAGCACTATGGCACAGCACACAAACCTGAGCCTCAAATATAAACAAAGCTGAGCACTTCAGGACACACCCCCATGGATAGGCACACTCAGCACAGTGGTGCACCATGCAAACATGCTCACACCTGCTCAAACATATGCCCCAGGGGTAAACAGTGCTTAGCAGCACTGGACACCCCCCATCTCAGCTCAGCGGCTCGCATATGGGTGCCACTGAGCACCAATGAGCTTAAACGGATGCAGACACACACCCTTTTGCTGTCAGCTATGTCTTCTGTGTACACCAACACAGTTGTGGCCCTACACGGATGGGATCTGCGGACACAGATACCCATTTTTGCTATTCAGTAAACTCAGCTCATTTGCATACAGAGTCATACTTAATACCTGGAAACTGCACTATTCCAGGCCCTGCCTCCTTAGCAACCACAGAAGTCTACCATTGTCCATACTCCATGCAAGTTCTTCTAATGCATTATTGTCACATATGTATTTTTCTTCCTTTTTACACTTTTTAATTTTTTTTCTCCATAATGACATGTTTGTGCACTGCTGCACAGTGCACAAAAGTAATATGGGTATTAAAAAAAAGTTCACTTTAAATTATTTTCCATTAGGGTTTAGACACACAGGCCATATAGTTTAGAATACATCTGTGCCTGCTATGCTATTTCTATGCTTCTTCCTGGGCTTGAACAGCCCCTTTTATCTTTTTTATGTCATGCACGGGGAATTTTCTGTGTGCACTTCAGACAGCAACACTGAGTCTGCAGAATGACCATTCTACTTGGTGGAGGCCCAAACACCCTAATTTGCATACAATTCCCATGCTTATGAGGTGATTTGCATGCCACAGACACTTCCGTGGTTGCACGCTCATGCACACCCCTCTGCTCTGTTTACTGGATCACATGGCAGCTTACTTCTGTGTAAGCACCATGCCACTATGTCTATACAGAAGAAGGTATATGTAGGCTTTGTTGAATTTCCCCTACTGTCTTTTTCAGTGTGAAAACATAAAAAATATATATTTTATTTTATTTATTTGGAATGTATGATGGTAAAAAGAAATAGAGGGACATTTCTTTGTAACCAAGAAAAGTATTATAACAAATTGTTCAGATTAATGTACTATGACCCTGAGATACAAAATGTACTTTGCTAGTTATTCCACCTGTAAAGACATGCATAATCTTTTCTTGTGATTCAGTTTAATATATTAGTCTAAACTTGGGGTGTGGGGTCATAAGTCCAATGACAAAAAACTTATCCCAGCCAATTTCCAACAACTTACTATATGTATTTAATTATATATGTAGAAATGGTACCTCCAGCTTACATATAAATAATTCTAAAATAATTCTCATCCCTAAATGAAATCAAGATCTCAGAGATCCTGCAAACTATAGACCAATATCACTTATAAATATTGATATTAAGATAAATCCTAAAAATCTGCAAACAGACTAAAAACCTATTTTTGCACAAATAATATTTACTTTTCAATCGGGATCCATGCAAGCCAGACAAACTAGTGATCATACATTAACGTTAGATATACTAAGTATGCTATCTAAACATTATAATTTATCAATGTTTTCACTAGCATTACATGCCTCAAAAGCATCTGATAGATTAAATTTCAATTTTCTCTTCATAGTTCTACCACACTTTTCCTTTTATTAATCTTATAAAAATACTTTATTTGAATGCATATACATCTCTATTTATAAATAAGATTTTTTCGACTCCAATTAAGGTAATAAATGGTAGAAGAAGAAGTTGTCCGCTTTTGCCTTACCTACTCTATATGGAACCTCTATTGTTAATAATAATTCAAAATCCATATCACTTAATACCATTCTACTGCTTTTGCAGATGATCTAAATGTATACTTTACATTGCCTAGTACAGACTTATTTAAAATTTTCCATAGTGTTGATCATTATCATCATCATCATCATCATCATGATAGTGTTGATAACTTTTCTAAATCCTCCAACTACAAAATAAAATTACTCAGATTCTCCATTTTTATGTTAATTCAAATTACAGTTTGCTTGATATTAGTTCTGGCTCATCAATCAAGATTAATACTTCACCTAGGTACCTGGGTATAATATTTTATCACAACTCCACTTCACTTTATAAAAATAACTGCCAAAATGTGGTCAAATATTGAAGATGATATTACATACTGGAATAACCTAAATCTCTCTCTACTATCCAAGGTAGCTATCTTCAAGATTCATATATTGCCAAAACTTGTATTTCAATTTAATTCAATCTAACAATTAATCAGTTTTTTTGGCAATATATATTCCCAACTTGCTAAGTTTATATGGTTCCCAAAAAATAGTTAGAATTGGCTATAAGAAACTAATTTATCCTAAAGGCCTTGGAGGTTTGTGTCTTCCATATTTCAAACTATATTATGATATAATAAATGCAAGCAAAATATAACCCTAAATCATCTTTGTGGATTCCTTCTTATTTATTTATTTTATTTTACATTTGTTTACCAGGAAAGTCCGACTGGGCCAGAAGCCCATTTTCAGTGGGGACCCGGGGAGAAAAGATCCACTACAATAAGTGGAACAGTTACATTAGCAGTTGCAAAGTAGCATAATATGAAACGTGCTCAATGACAAAAATAAGACAGACAAAAAGAGGTCAAAAAGTAGAACATGTGTGGAATATAAGTTGCAAAGTAACATAATATTTATTTATTTTATTTATTTTATTTTACATTTGTTGACCGGGCTAGTCAAGCTGGATGTATGTCCATTTTCAGTGGAGGCCCGGGGAGAAAAGCTCCAATGGTTATTACAAGTTTAAACAAAAAACATAAAAGGATAGAAGGATAAAAGGATGAAAACAAAGATGAAAAGATTATATACAAAATTGAGTTAGTAGATTGTATACAAAATTGAATTAGTACATGTAAAACACATATAAAAGGAAATAGCAATTACAAGATAAGATTAATAATCAAATAAGTAATTTCTTGCAATACACACATGATAATACATAGCATGAGTAACAAATTGACAAAGTAATGTGAAAGAAAAAAAAATATATATATATATATATTTTCAGTGTATATGAGATTAAAGAGGGGAACAGTCAGGATATAGGAAAAAGGGAAGGAGGAAATTATGGTAGTGGAAAGGAAGAAGGAAAGGTCAATCAGGGTTGGTACAAGAACAAAGCCAGTGTTTATTAAGATGCATTTCCAGTTGTTTTTTAAATAGTGGAAGAGTGGACAAGGATGAGATATTGTTAGAAAGTTTGTTCCACATTTTTCCAATAGAGTTGGAAAAGAGGCAGTCACCTGCAGAGTTTTTGGGCTTGGTAATATTAATCAGCAGTTTGTTTGAAGAATGTAGGTGTTTCAGGTTATTATAAGGAGTAATGAGGTTAGTGAGTATTGGTGTTTTGGATGGTTGATATAGAATTTGATGAGCTATTAAGAGCTGTTGATAAATAAGCTTGTTAGGAAGTTCAAGCCAACCTAGCTGTTTTAGGTTCTGACAGTGGTGAGTTCTAAAAGGTGATCCTGTAGCAAATCGAGCAATATTATGGTAAGATGTAGCAAGTTTGTTAAGGTTGTTTTTAGAAAGATTAGTGTAAATAGGGGAAGCATATAGAAGGGTAGAGATAAGGTGAGATCTAGCTAAGGTAGTCCTAGCTTCAGGTGTAAGGAAGGGTTTGATTCTATAAAGGGATCCAATCTTTTTGTTAACTGCTTTTATTGTGTTGTTGATATGTGAATCAAAGTTAAGATTGTTGTCAATAGTTATACCTAGTAGCTTTGTAGTAGAATCAGGAGAAATAAAAGTGTTATCAGTGGCAGTGATAGAGAAATTTAGAGGGGAAGATTTACGGGTAGGTAAAAACAGTAATAATTTGGTTTTCTTGGGGTTAAGGAGTAGGCAACGGTCAGAGAACCACTGTTCAACTGTGTTAAAAGCTTTTTGTGTAAGAGACTGGAGTTCAGTTTGAGAGGTAGCAGTGCAGATTATAGTGGAATCATCTGCATATTGTATGCAGGTAGTATTAGGAATAGCTGATTGGAGGTCATTAATAAAGATGGAAAATAGAAGGGGACCCAGGATAGACCCTTGAGGTACTCCTAAAGAGATAGGAAGGAGACTAGATAGTGTATTTTTCCAACATACTGCTTGCTGACGGTTTTCTAGGTAAGATGTGAACCATGTTAAGGAAGAGGGATGAAGTGCAAGAGATTGTAGTATATGCAGAAGAAGTTTGTGATTAACCATGTCAAAAGCTTTTGATAGGTCTATGAAGAGAGAAGATGATAGATTATTGTTGTTGCGGTTATGGTTGATGGAGTTGGTAAAGGAAAGTAATGCAGTAGTGGTGCTGTGGGAAGGTCTAAATCCATGTTGACAGTTTGCAAGTAAGTTGTTGTGGAGAAGGTGGTTAAGTAATTGTTTGTGGATACATTTTTCCACGATTTTAGCTATGGGTGATAGAAGTGCAATAGGACGGTAGTTTGAAAAGTCATTAGAATTGCCCCCTTTATGTAGGGGAATGATGTGAGATATCTTCCATATGGAAGGGAAAATTCCTTCCTTTATAGATCTATTTATTAGGATAGAAATAGGATAGGCAGAGGCTTTGGCTCCTATTTGCAAGAATTCTGCAGGAAGCTTGTCAGCAGAGGGGGTGGTGGGTTTAAGTTTTTGGAGTAGGGATAAGATAAAGGAGGTAGACACAGGTTGTAAGTGAAGGGGAGGAAGAGTATCTAAAGTTGGTGAGAGTAGTTTAGTAGTGTCTGGAGATAGTTGATTTGCAAGAGTTTGGATAGTGTTGATGAAGAAAGAGTTAAAGTCGTTGACTGTTTTTGTAGGATTGTCTGGGTCAAAGTCCTGAGGGTTAGGTGTCATTGACTGACCTGGGGATAGAAGATTATTAATACTAGTCCAGAATTTTTTAGGTTCTTTTTTGTTGGATTGTTGTAATTGCTAGTAATAGTTCTTTTTATCTGTCAGGATAGCTTTTTTTGTGCTGTTTCTAAGCACTCTAAATTTTTGTTGGTCTGTTTGATTTTTAGTAGACCGCCATTTTACCCAAGATTTATTTCTGAGAATGATCTTTTGCTTAGTATCCTTGGTAAGCCAGGAGGCTGTTTTAGCATTAATTCTAATGGTCCGACTTGGGGCATGATGATCTAGGATAGACAGGAATGTAGAATTAAAGTATTCTACTGCTTCATTAAGTGGGAGATGTTTAAGTGGGGCCCAATTACGTTGTCTAAGTTCAGCCTGAAACTGTTCAGAGTTAAACTGTTTTTTAGAACGTAGTGTTTTGTATGTTGTAGATAATGTTAGTGTTTTGTATGTTGTAGATAATGTTAGTGTTTTGTATGTTGTAGATAATGTTAGTGTTTTGTATGTTGTATGTAATGTAAGGTTTGTTTTATGTCTAATGATATAAGTTAGTGAGTGGTCACTTAGATCATCTGGAAGGGTGCCTGATTGGTAGGTTTGTTGGGGAGTATTAGTAAGAATCCAGTCTAAGGTGGTTTCATTATTGTTAGTTTTATTAGTTCTGGTGGGACTATTAACGAGTTGTTTAAAGCCATAAAGGTTAATATGTGAGGTGGGGTTAGGACTGTTACAGGTATACCAGTCAATGTTAAAGTCGCCTAAGACTATTGTTTCTTGAGGGAGGTTGGTAGACAGTAGGTTGAGGATGTGTTCAAGAGTGTTAATATTTTTTCCTGGAGGGAGATATACACAAATGATATTTATGGATTTAGTAGTATTGATTTGAAGTTTGGAGCTGATTATTTCAGTATTATTGTCTATGGTACAAATCAGTTTTATAGTACTAATTTTGAGTTTTGTTTTGTAGAGAATTGCAACTCCTCCTCCCTTTCTGGCTGTGCAATCCAGTCTAATGATGTTATAACCAGGTGGTGTAATTTCATTGTCTTTGATAGAAGGCTTTAGCCATGTTTCAGTTAAGCATAAAATATCAAATTGATGGACTTCTAGGAGGGCATGGAGTTGACTAATTTTGAGAATAATATAAAACATATACTCAATGATGAGAATAAGACAGAAAAAAAATGTCAACTACTAGGGCATGTGTGGAATATACAGAGAGACAGTATATAGCAGTAAAAATTGGCTAAACATGAAACACATCACATCAACAAAGTTAACTTGCACTCTTGATGCCTAAATATGGCAGACAGGAGGTGATTAGTAGAGGTAGGCAGAGAGCATAGTATGCAAAAGAGAAGACAAATCATAGTATGGCCAGTCATGAATTGTGCCGGAGCAAAGCCAATTGTTGGTTAGGTGCTTCCTGAGGAGTATAAATTTGTTAGTGTTAGTAGTATTTAGTATATGTTGAGGGATGGAATTTCAGGACTTAAGATATTTGTTGGGGGAACACAGAATTTCCATAACTATTGTTGGACTTGTATGCAAAATGTATGTATGTAATGAATGTAAAATAAGTTTCAAATATCTGTTAGATGAAACTAATAGTTATGAAAAAAATGTTTGATGCAGAAGATGAGTTAGAATGGTGTGAATATTTATGGCAGGTAAAGTTAAATGCATGCTATCTGCTTGATTTGTGTAATTGAGAAGATTTTGTTGCCTATCTTAAAAGGAAAGGGTTAAAATGTTAAATTAGGCTTGTCATGTGATTTTTAGTCATTGATTATGGTTTATTTTATTTAAGAAACTGGTATTTGAGAAGCTATGTCAGTTTGAAGTCTGGTATGACGAAAGTGCTTACTGGTTTTATTTTGGTGAAATAAAATAGTTTTTTTTTTTGTTCACCTTATTTGATCAATGTCTCTGAGAAAATCACAAAATCTACCTTGTAGGCAACTTCATCATCATATGAACTAAGCTTCTACACAGGGTTAGTAGTCTTGCAAGATCCCAACCCAGTCATTGACTGACTGTAGCCACTATTTTCATTAAACTATATTGAGATATTGTTGCAGTCAATATGATCAACCCCCAGATTCTCAATAGCTTGCATGGACTGCAAGATTGGTGCAGGAGCCCATGCAGGCAATATGTCTGCCGTGCGATCCAGGAACAGCATGCAGGGACATGCACAAGCATTCCTGCACTAATCTTGCATGGATTAAGCCCTGATATGCAAATCACTCCATTTGCAGGTGAAATCCATGCAAATGAGGTTATTTTGCAATCCAGGAAGCTTGCAACAGTCTGTGCAAGACTAGTGCTATCTGCAGAAATGTATTCTGTTAGTGAACGAGTACATGTCTGCAAAATTCAAAACGGAGTTACTGCAGCTCCAAATAAAGGCTGCATATCATTGAGGAAGCATGCCAATGGCCAAGTATAAGGCCATTGGCATTGCAAACAATATAAAAAATAAAAAAAATCAACTTTATTTTTTTTAGCCAGTCTCGGCTGTTTAAGCATAGAGCAGCGGCTTGCAAACGGGATCGGGGGGAAAATAACAAAATAAACCTAAAATAAGCATTCTAACTAAAATCACTATTCTTCCATGCAAGTCAATGGCAGGCAGAAGACAACATGGCCAGTGAGTAGTGGTTGCTAAGGTGAAAGGTTCAGTGTGACACATGTAACTATGCATTAGCAGGCAATCCTATGCAAATGAGGGGAAGGTTAGTGAATCCCAGTTTTCCCCAGCATGTGAGTCAGGTCCCAACAGTGTAAGATTATGAATAGCAGTGTGCAAGCCTAAGAGGTAGGTGACATCATGGGGGTGTATGTCAAGCATACTGTAAGCGAACTGGAGCCCTGTGGCTCGGGTTTGTCCTAGCTTAGCACAGCTAAGCTAGGGGTTGTGACTAAACTTGCCTAGCAAACGTTACAAAGCGTAAGCGGGTATGAGCTGCATGCACCAGGTTTTACAACAAGAAAAAGGAAGTTAAACCTAGAAATAGCAGCAGTGTGCACATTTAAGCACTCTGATTGTGTGGCATGCGTACAGGCTTAAACAGGGAGGCAATAGGAAGGGAAAACAGCAGTAGGAAGGTATTTAAGGAGAACTAGCGTAGCTGGCAGGTGAACTGTATCAGAATCAGCCAATTACACAGGCAGCAGAGTAGCCCAGCCCAGAACACTACTATAAACTAAGCAAACACTTTCTCCTCTGGTTTTTCCCACACTCTATACCACTGGTCTATACAAGAGGAGAAATTTTAACAAACAAACCTACAAAATGAGAAGGGCTGCAGCAGGCAACATAGAACAACATGTGCAAGAAACTGAGGGTGGTGAAGATGTGAATGCTGCCGAACAACCCACAGTGAGGAGACGGAGAAGAGTGTACAGACCCAGGGTAACCTACCAGGGGTTACATGAGCTGGGGATAGTGGAGTGCTATAGGGTGGACAGTGACCTCCTACAGCAAATTGTTGAGTTGTGCCAGCCACACCTGACACACCAAACTGACTGAGGGGAACCCATCCCAGTGGATACCAAGGTATGTGTAGGCCTTGGTATACTAGCCACAAGTACCTCCCAAAGCACAACTGGGGATATCATGGGGATCTCACAGGCATCAGCATCCAGAGTATTCCACCAGTTCCTGGATGGCATGTCAGCACATGCCAGTGACCACGTATATTTCCTCAACACCCGTGAGGTGTTGACCAGCAATATGTGTCTCTTCCACCAAATAGCAGAACACCCTGAGGTAGTAGGTGCAATAGACTGCACGCACATATGCATCAAAGCACCACCCAGGGAGCAGGGTATGGCCTACATCAACCACAGGGACATCCCCTCCATCAACTGCCAGGTCATATGTGATGCCCAGGGTATTATAATGAATGTGAGTGCTGGCTGCCCTGGAAGCTACTATGATTCCCACATATGGCATCTGACACAGCTGTACCAGAGATTTGCCAATGGGGACATCCTCTACTGTCACCTAGGGGGGATGCTGGATACACTCTGGAGCTGTGGCTGATGATACCCATCAGAAATGCACACACACCTGAACAACAACGCCATAATGAGGCACATGCACAGACTAGACATATAATAGAGTGTGTGTTTGGGATGCTCAGGTCATGGTTCCAGTGTCTGGACACATCCAGTGGAGCCTTGCAGTATTCACCAGCTACATGTACCCAAATTGTTATGGTATGTGCTATGCTACAAAATATGATCCTGCAGAAACAGCTGCAGTAGGAACAGCGTGGGGCAGGGCCACACAGCCCCCCACCAATGTCAAGGCCTGCACAGGCACAGAGTGAACCGGAGGAGGAACAATCTGTAGGCAGAAGGAGGTGTGCCCAGTATGCCCTTGCCTTGGCAAAGAGGCAAAGAGGCAACGCATAGCACATGTACTGACACAGTAGGAACCCAGGGAATGACGTCTTTCTCTGATGTGCACATACAGTAAAAGGGATGCCAAACATGACACTACCTGTGCTCAACCATGTGTGGGGAGCGAACTATGTGCATCCAACATAGGCAGTCCTCCAGCACCATCCGCAAGTCTGGCACACCCTCAAGGTAAGTCAATCAACCTACCAATTGCCAAATGGAGTAGAATGTGTTGTTACCTGTAGCTATGGTATGGATGTGAGCATGCAAGGGACTTGAGTGGCTGAATGTTATGACAGCAGACAGGAGACACTCATAGTGGCACCATGACACCTGTAACACATACTGGAGTCACCACAGTCACCAGTACTACACAGGGTGACAAAACCCACTGCAGGAACTATGCTGAGCGACATGTGTGTCCATATGACCCATACATGTCAGTCAGGACAGCTCACATACCCAACAACAGTCTCAGCCAGCAGGACAGGTGTAGACAAACCCAAACAGAGCCTGTGCAATGGCCCCAGAATGATGGCTATGGTTAACCTCCCCTCCAGGCCTACACAGACAGACCACAGCAGGGCAGGCAGTGGGATGTTAGTTTTGAAGTGTAGGAAGTCAGACAATAATATGTAGGGCAACCAAAGTCACGATCTGTAGTACAATGGTGTGCCTCTAGTCAGCATGATAGTTAGCAATACAGAATGAAATGGAGTACCTGGCATACCATACAGTCATAGCAAATGTGTACAAGTATCACGTGTGCCCCCCACATCCTACACAGTAATGTAATAACAGTCAGGTGTGCCCCCCCACCCTGTGTAGAAATGTAGAAATAGTCAGGTGTGCCCCCTCCATCCGACATAGTAAGGTAATAACAGTCAGGTGTGCCCCCCCCCCCACTCCTGTGTAGAAATGTAGAAACAGTCAGGTGTGCCACCCACTGTTATGCAGAAATGTAGTAACAGTCAAAGCCAAATGATTGACGGATACCCTGCAGAGACTGCATGCTACCTGTAGGTGTACAACACAAAGATCAGCACTGCAGCACAAACTACCTGGACATGATCCACACATTCAATACAGACAGCTATACTGGACATTCTCCCACACTTAGAGAAATGAAGGCAATGTCAGCCAACAACATACTGAAAGGTCCTACTGGGCATGCTCACACACTTAAACATATGAAGGCCATGACTGCAGACACCAGTGGATCAGACATATCTGGCAGCTGCAGTTGTTAGTTCAGACACTTGTCAGTATGCACCGCACCACTCATGGCTTGCACACACAGTGGATAGGAATAGAGACATATATGTCAGGACAACACACTATCATAAGCCAAAGGTAGACGTACATAGATGTGTGGAAGAGGGTGACTGTGATAATGAGCCATCCAGGCCTGTCCCGCCCAGCACACAGCCAAAGGGCCCCAAACACATGAGGTGCAGATGTCACTCACTGCAGATACTAGCCACCAGTATCTGTCAACATTACAGTCTATGTGGTGCACGTGCCAGCTGTGCAGCATGACTGTACAAGGAAGTAGTCATCTAGCAGCTGCATACATGTACCTGTGACATTAGACCATGTGTGTGCCTGCATGTGGCATGTCAACTCCTAGATGAATGGGTTATGGCCCATGTGCACACCACCCTCCCCATAGCCCTACTATGACAAGCCTGCTGAGGTCATCCAATGTGAAATACACCTTTGGGAAAGTTGTAGCCCAGTAATCTCTGTGGCGCATCCCATAACTGCGTAGTGCTGTAGTGTGATAAACTAGTTAGGTAGTAGTTCTAACCCCAGACTTGGCAACTGTGAATGTGTGCATGTCTGACTATGTAGAGAGTAATGCTTTTTAGGGTACTCACACTCCATACAATTCATATACTCAACTTTGGCAAGGCAGCTGATGTCACCCACCTAGAAATAGACCTCTGTGAAGATTGTAGCCCAATAATCTCTGTAGCACATCCTGTAACTGCATACTGCTGTACTGTGATAAAGTAGTTAGGTAGGTGTTCTAATCCCAGACATTGCAAGTGTGTGTCTGTCTGTGTAGACAGCAATGGTTTTTAGGGTACTCACACTCCTCACAATTCATATACTTAACTTTGGCAAGGCAGCTGATGTCACTCACCTAGAAATACACCTCTGTGAAGATTGTAGCCCTATAATCTCTGTAACACGTCCTGTAACTGTGTACTGCTGTACTGAGATAAAGTAGTTAGGTAGGTGTTCTAATCCCTAAAATGGCAAGTGTGTGTGTGTGTGTGTGGTGTGTGTGTGTGTGTGTGTGTGTGTGTGTGTGTGTGTGTGTGTGTGTGTGTGTGTGTGTGTGTGTGTGTGTGTGTGTGTGTGTCTGTCTGTGTAGAGAGCAATGTTTTTTAGGGTACTCACACTCCTTACAATTCATGTGCTCAACTTTGGCAAGGCTGCTGATGTCACCCACCTAGAAATACACCTCTGGGAAGGTTGTAGTCCAGTAATCTCTGTAGCATGTCCTGTAACTGCGTACTACTGTAGTGTGATTTAGAAAAGTGGTAGGGTTCCATCCCCACCCATGGCAGTTTTGGATGTTTTTGTGTGTGTTTCATGTCTGTGTTACAGAGCAATGCATTATAGGCTAGTCACACTCAGTACATTTCACATGGCCTACTTTGGCAATCCTGCTGATGTCATTCATTGTGGAATACACCTTTGGGGAAAAAGTTCTCTAGTAATTCCCGTGGTGCATCCTATAACAGCTTCATGCTGTAGTGTAATATAGACCTCTGTTAGGCGTTCTATACCCACACATATCGGTTGTGTGTGTCACTGTCTGTGTAGGGAACAATGGATTTTAGGCTAGTCACTCGCAGTACATTTCAAATGCCCTACTTTGGCAATCCTGCTGATGTCATCCATTGTGTAATACACCTTTGGGGAAGGAGTTCTATAGTAATGTCCATGGTGTGTCCTATAACAGCTCCATGCTGTAGTGTGATGTAGACCTCTGTTAGGGGTACTATACCCACACATATTGGTTGTGTGTGTGTTACTATCTGTGTAGGGAGCAATGCATTTTAGGCTAGTCACTCGCAGTAAATTTCAAATGCCCTACTTTGGCAATCCTGCTGATGTCATTCATTGTGAAATACACCTTTGGGGAAGGAGTACTCCAGTAATGTCTGTGTTGTGTAGTATAACTGCATAGTGCTTTAGCGTAATAAACTAGTTAGGTAGGGGTTCTACTCCCAGACATGACAGGTGTGTGTGTGTATGTGTTTGTAACCCGTATCCTGTGTAGAGGTGGTTGTGAGTGTGTGGCCAACGTGGAGTGGGTTTTGCATATTTCTTATATGGTGGCCCTACTATATATCACAATGTCCACCATACAGGGATAACAGATGTGAAATAGCTGAGAGGCTGGGGTGGAAAGCCATACCCATACATGTGACATCAAGGCCAGCCAATCACAGTTAGCAACCCCAGTATTACCCAGAGTACACTCTCAACCCATGTCTCATACACACACACATGCCTAGGCAACAGCCAATATGTGGATAGTACACTGCAAATTAGCCACTGATAGTAACTATGGAGTGATAGCAGTGGGCTACAGAGGCATGTCACCCTGTCCATCTGTCCAATATACACGTACATGCAGACAGTGTACCTCCCCTATGTTCCCCAATGGACAACTGCACCACATGTGGTGCCATTACGTGTGACCAACAATGGACATACCACGCCTGACAACATGCCCTGTATGGACAGATGCCACTGACAACAGGGAATGTTGTTAGAATGCTATCAATGTAGGTGCAGGGTAAACCTGCTGTCCATTACCAGTTCCCACCACAGGTGGGCAAGACTGGCACATCTGATGATAATCTGTGTTCACAACATGGGCCAGGCACCCCATGTACAGTTCCACATGTCACTGTACATGCATGTGGGAGATGTGCACATCCCAGACACCGTCCATGTCATGGACTAAGGAACACATACATGGCAAGCAATGCACAGCATTTGCCACACACAATACTCACCCAGGTGACTGGATGGGGGTTACAATGCCCACCTATGTGGGAAAATGCAGAAACTACAGTCCTGAGCCACAATGCAGACCATTGTCATGTAGCCTGATGCCAAGGTATACCCATCACCTACCCTTGTATAGCCTGCTGACACAGTCGACCACCACACACCCATGCAGACATGCACCCATGCATGTCAGTACTGGCACAGTGTGTGTTTGTGTGTGTGTTGTATGATGTGAATATTCACATCCACACTCACTACAACCTCCGTGGGCATACTGAAGCATGCTGTCTGATGTCAGACACCTCCTCATACCCTTTGCCCATACAACCTCCGTATGACCTGTGAGGTGCATGTGATCCCTGCACAGTGATGTTTTGTGGCAATCCCACTACTGATGAGTTGTACTCCTGGCCCTGCCAAGTGTGTCAATGTGTGTGCGTCCCTGTGGGAGTGTGGCTGTGTTGACGCTGGCACCTGTTCATGCGGGCAGACACGTGTACATCACCTACCATATAGCTACTGTATCCCTGTTGCAGATGTCACTCACCATCACATATATGTTCTGAGTACTCCACAACAGGTAAGACATGTGGCACATCCAATAACTGCATAGAGCTGTGATAGCACTACAGAGTCTTCAGGGGTTTGATACCATGTGCTGGTAGGTGTGCGACACAAACATGCTTCAATTTTACTCTCCCACCACTCCCTGACATGTCTTTGCCTCTGTCTGCCTCTCCCACTCCCTCTCTGGTGGTGGATGTGGAGACCTACACCTGCTTTGTTTAGGCAGCAGCATGTGCATTTTAAGTGATGCTCATGATCAGCTGATGGCCTCTGCACGAATTGCAGCCCTCCCCTAGCTGATTGCATGTGGAATTGCTATGATAACATTCCCAAAGCCAATTGCATGGAAACACACTCCAATATCTAGGAACATCATGGTGGTGTTGGCCCTTTTCATTCACTGTGAGCAGGAACTTGATATGTTGCTTGGTAAACAGCATCTCAGATGGATTGGGGATTTACCTCTAACAACATACACTGTGGAAACAAGGCAACAAACAAGAGGGGGATGTGCCTGACATGGCAATGGACTGTAAGTGCTGCTATACTGCATTTGGAGTAATGTTGGTTTAACAGTGTATGTGTGGATATGGTTGCCCTGCATGTTTCAATACCTGCCATGTCAGTTCCATGTTTATGAGGAATCCCCATCAGCAGGGTCATCTGCAGACTGAGCAGTGTTATGCCTTTGGTTTCATGTATTACCCATGGAGCATCTATCTGTGGACTGCAGAAGGTAGTGTGAGGATTGCAGTCTGTAGATGGTGAAAGCTGTGACAGTTACTAACTTCATATCCCTCATAGGACATATGTTGCAACAAACCCTGTTACACAGTAAATGTATGAGGTTATCACAGCAACATGCCAATATTGGCCCTGTGTATGTGCTTCCAGCCACACCTCTGTCATCCTTTGTACATATGTCGTGCATGAAGTGGTGCATTTGTGCTGTACACCATAATTAGTTTCATCATATCTGATAACAAGCCAGTGATATATCAGACTGTTACACATGTTATGTACAGTAGGGGTTATATTTCATGACATAACCTGGACATTCTGTGGATGTTTGTACAGTACTGAAGTCTGTGTACTTATACTGAATGTCAACAGTGTGTGTATTGTTAATACATACTTTAGCCTGTTCACAGACTGTGGTAGATTTCATTGTTCTACTTCCCCACTTATCTGATGTTACATGCTGCTCCACTGTATGGTAGAGTATTGGTGTACATGTTTGTAGGGCCATACACACACACATGTCCAATACCACAGACAGCCATCAGACCACACTGTATAGCAGCCCAGTATATGAAGGGTCAGTCTGTGAGTGGCACATATGAGGATGGTGTAGAAGAGATAGTCCATACACTGTAATATTATACTAGATTACCATATGTGGCTTTGGCTGTGTTCAAATTGGTTATGGTTATGCACTTTCACACAAGTGTATCTTACCCTGTGCTGTGACATACCTGTCGAGAATGCTATATATGCAGGTACATGTGCCATCCCCCATAGGAGATGTAGGCCAGTGTTGAGCCAGTCTGCTTGCAGGCTGCACAGTGCATTGTTACATGCCTAGCAGCTTAGTGTACTTACCCAGTGAGATGTCATGTGCAGATACTTGCCAGATGTACTGCTGCTGGGCCTCCCTTAAAAGTCATGTATGTCAGACAGAGCAGTGGGATGTTGTACAGTTGTACGTCAATATCTAGTGGGTAGTATGTGGCCATGGCACCCCAATACCAGTGGTCATTATGTGTCAGGCCAGACAGGGGTGTGTGAATGCATAACCTATGGTGGCAAATGTATACCAGTCGTTTTGGGTTATACCCATCTACATGGCTGTCTACATCCATATTGTCAGGCATGGTACACATGTTTTGCACTAAGGGCTTATGTGTATACCTCTGGACTGTACAGAGTGTGTCATAATTTTCACATATGTTGGCCAATATCTCTGCTGCAGTCCACAGGGGCACTAAGTGCTAGCCATGGTCCTTTACAATGATGTCCTTAGGATCTTTTGACATCTTATGCCTGAAACTTGTCTCAAACCCACAAATAAAGACAACAATATAACTCCTCCAGGGTATAACAAACTCTGACTTGACCATCTAAATAAAAAGGGTGGTGGGGTTGCTTTACTTTTTAAATCTGAATTGAACATCACCTCAACAGACATTCATCCACCATCGCCTTCAAATCTCAAAATTTTAACTACCAAGCTCCAATTAAATGCTAATAAATCCATATACATTATTTGCGCATATATCCCCCCAGGAAATAATATTAACACTCTTGAAAATACCCTTAGCTGGCTCTCATTGACCCTCCCACAGGAAACCATACTCCTTGGTGATTTTAATATTGACTGGAATGGGTGTACCATTCCCAAACCTACTACTCATATAAACCTATTTGGCTTTCACCAAACCATGTCATTCCCGACCAGGACCCACAAACCTAGCAAGAAACAAACTACCTTAGATTGGATACTAGTTAACAGAAACCCCCTCAAGTACAAAACTGGCATACTTCCCGATTAAATTAGTGACCATTCCCTTACCTTCATAACTAGAAAAAAGACCACCATTCCCAATGAAACAATATTTAGAACAACCCGTAACAAAAAAATTTCAACCCAGTGAACTTCCAAGCAGAGCTCAAAGCATGCAACTGGTCACCCCTAAAATGCCTGCCACTTGATGAAGCAGTCTCTTTCTTTAGCAATAAATTCCTGCAAATCCTTGATAACCATGCTCCCTCACGTACTGTCAGAACAAAAAATAAACCTGCTCCCTGGCTCTCCAATGAGACTAGGCACAGCATTAAGCTAAGAATTAAAATCTGGTCTAAATGGAGGAAATCAAAAAATCCAATAGATCAACTAAACTTTAGACAGCTTCAAAATTCCACAAAAAGAGCTATATTCCTTGACAAAAAAAAACTACTACCACAAATTCTAACAATCCCAGCAGAAAGACCCACAAAAGTTCTGGTCAGGAATAAACAAACTGCTGCATCCAGGTCACTCCAAAACCCCTACGCCCTGTAACCAAACTCAAAGCCCTCCAAACTTAATTGCTGACACTTTTAACAAATTTTTCTCTGAAACTGTCCAATCCCTAGTGAAGACCTTACCACCTGCCACCACCTCAGAATCTCCTCCACTAAACAATCTACCCCAAACTTTTCATCTCCAACCCGTTCCCACATCCCTCATTCACACTCTACTTCTTAAACTAAAACCATGTACACCATCAGCTGATCTCCTCCCAGCTAAATACCTGCAAATTACAGCAGGAGTACTAGCCTACCCAATCTCCATCCTAATAAATAGATCCATTACTGAATCCTACATCCCATCTCTCTGGAAGATCTCACATATCATCCCCTTGCATAAGGGAGGAAACTCAAATGAACTTGCAAACGTCCGCCCTATAGCCCTCCTTTCAACCCTAGCGAAAGTTATGGAGAGATGTATTCACCATCAACTACTACATCACCTCATTGAAAATAACCTACTAGTGGACTGCCAACACGGTTTCAGGCCTTTCCACAGCACTACCACAGCACTCCTATCCTTTACTGACTGCATTAATCAAAATAGAAATAATAACCTGCTCTCTTCAGCCCTCTTTATAGACCTCCCCAAGGCCTATGATATGGTGAGCCACCAATTGCTATTAAATAATCTCAAATCTCTTTCATTTGATACTCAAGCAGTTAAATGGTTTAATTCATACCTTGAAAATAGACAACAAGCAGTGCGCTGGGAGAACAACTTATCCTCCCATCTCCTGATCACTCTTGGAGTCCCACAAGGATCTATTTTGGGTCCACTCCTCTTTAGCATTTTCATTAATGATCTAAAAACCTCCCTTCCCCAAACCACCTGCATCCAATATGCTGATGATTCATCTCTAATTTGTCATGCTTCCTCTCCAACTGAACTCCAAAACAGGACACAAACTGTATTCACCTTAGTGGAAAAATGGTTCCACCAATGGTGTCTCCTCTTGAACCCTAAAAAACAAAACTACTAGTGTTTACACCTGCACATAAGACCCCTCCACTCAATCTCTTACTTACCTCTAATAATGGTACGGTCATCACTCCCGACACTACCACTAAACTCCTAGGTGTAACTATAGATAATAACCTCAACTTTGACACACACATTAACCTAACTTTTAAATCTGTAAATAGAAAACTTGGTTTCCTGTATAAAATTAAACCATTTCTCACAGCCTCTGCCAAGATTACTATTGCTCAAACTCACCTGATTTCAACCCTCCTTTATGCCTCCCCCATATATACAAACTTAACCAAAAGCAATTTAAATAAACTGGCTACTTCTTACAACAACATAGCCAGGTTTGCCACAGGTACCCCATTTAGAACCCACCACTGTCAAAATCTGAAACGACTAGGATGGCTGGAAATATAAAATCAACTATTCTACCAGCAACTCACCTTTATCCACAAAATCTTACACCATCCCACTAATACCCCTATACTAAGTAACCTCCTCAATCCTTATCAAAACCTTCCACCCCTTCGTTCCGCTAATAGATTACAAGTAGCCACGTTAAAATCTAAAAACAAATCAGGGGACTGTCTGTTTTCTAACCCTGTTGGTATAACATGGAACAAACTCCCAACAGAACTAACTTCTACCACATCCACCCACCTTTTCAGGAACCAATTAAAAATGTTCTTAAAATCCAAATGGCTTTACCCATGCACCAAGCCTGACTGATACTACCTTCCCTTCCCTTTAGCTTTTTCGACATCAGTTCTACTTCTACTACCTTTCTATGGCTCTCTCCTCTAAAATTATAAATACTTAATTCTCTTCATACCCTTCATTACTGTGTCAATTTTCTTACACAACATAATAACGAACTAATGCTTATACTTATCTATGATAAATGCTGCACCAAATGACTGAAACAATAATCTTCAGAATGTTACCCTATCCTGCTTACTGCTGCTGAAATAACAAGTTGTACATGAATGTATAGTTATCCAATTGTTTTTGAATGTATAGTTATCTAACATCATAGTGTTACCCTATTTTGCTTACTGCTGCTGAAAATCAATTGTAAATGATTGTATAATTTTCTAATAGTATTGTGATTGTATAGGTATCTTTCTGCATTTTGTATTAACTGCTTCTTTCTGAGCTTTTCTCCTCGGGCCTTTATTGAAAACGGACATATATCCAATTAGACTAGCCCGGTCAACAAATGTAAAATAAATAAATAAAATGTCTATCAGTAGCCAATGGCACACATGTTATAAGCAGATGTGACCTCCCACACACACCATGTCTGTGACGACATTCCCAATGACAGTAGCAATAGTCTACTAATACACCTGCTATACATACCTGACATCGCCTTGCACTAGGACTTTGCGACTATAGGGGCTGGGGTAGGGCTACACTCCATGTCCAGGACATATGGTGGATATATATGTACATATACTTATCCAGATAGCCATATATATATATATATATATATATATATATATATATATATATATATATATATATATATGATTGCACATGTGTAGTACATCCAATTACCACTGTCATGGCAACCACCCACTATACATCCCTACTTCATGTGGCCGTGGTCCCTTTACTTTTCTTGTGTGACGGACATCCTTCCTGTGTGTGGGCATCAGTGTTACCAACAGCAGGTAGCAATACCTCTTACAGGAGAACCGGCACACTCAGGCCGGCTACATATTTGTAGGAGAATCAGGAACTAGAGACAGACTGTGATTAGAGATGTGTTATGCTTTGTATAGTATTGGTGTTACAGGGTGTGTGTGTACATACTAGTTTACCTAGGAATGCAGTCTGTCTGCATAACTCACAACTGTGGGCCTATCCTCTTGCTGGCCAGAGGTATGCCTATCATGTTTTGTTTGTCCACCACACAGGTCCTGTGTCAGATATTACACTGGCAGTGTGTATGTTGAGTGCTATCAGTACATGGCTACATCCATTTCTGTGTCTAACCTCAATTCCCCGACTATGGGTATGTTGCAGACTATCCTGTAACACCAGCAACATGCTTAGTGTATGGCAACAGTTTTCCACATATGTGTCTGTGTTCCAGCCTCTGTCCTCCACCTACATACCAAGCTTTACACATATGTCATGCTGTTGGGGGTTGTTCTGTAGTGGGCTGTGAGCATATCACACTGCCAATGCTGCCATCAGTCCACTGCTGTTGTATCCCCCCACACATACGGTGGTGCTGGGGCCATATATGTGTGTGCGGGCATCACCTACACAATACATGTTTGCCCTTATGACTCCAGAGGCCAGTGTATGTAACAGTGGTACATGGCCCTGTATTATTGAGTCTAGGGGGTGGAGCATCATAAATTACCTAGGCTGTTATAAAATGTGGGGGTATCAGGGGTGAGCTGCCTTAAGGTATCTGGATATACAGTACCATATACTTCACCTATATTTACATTACTTACATGAATTGGGATAATGCAAGCCTACTGCCTCCTGCCAAACAGACTGTTCTATTTGTCAGTGTGCTCGTGATGGTGTCAGTTATGCCTTGTTATGTAACAGTTACAACTCATGTGGTCACATGATGTCTTTACCACCTAGTGAGTTTGTACAGATTGTAGCTAGAGGCTGCTGAACTATACACCTGCATTACATACTGTTAATTGTTTGGTATCATGTGGCCCAGTCTGTCTTCACTATTGTACAGTTTGAAGGGCTTGGCCTGGACAGAAACAGTTGTGAACCTTTCCAGACTACTGTATTAGTATAACTGTTTCACAGTTGCATTACTTTGTTTATATGGATGTCAGTGTCTGAACAGCTATATGACATGGCATATAGAACTGTAATAGTACACTTAAAGGCTTTCCATTTCTGCAAACCAGTGTGTGGTGTTTTTCCTATGACCTCTCTGTGGGTATATGTTGCAGGCAACGATTGTCATTTGTATGGGTGGCCCATACAGTGTCCAGTTGTTCAGGTGTTAAATGTAGGCATAGTGGCTGTTCCATATTGTGTGCACCATCTACATATTTATTACTGTATATATATATATATATATATATATATATATATATATATATATATGTATATATACATATATTATATATATATATATATATATATATATATATATATATATATATATATATATATATATATATATCTGCATAACTGTGTCTGTGTATCTGTATCCTGGGGATGTTGATGGCTTTCACATATTACATTTCCTATGGGAGCCAGACTGTACTGCATGATATGTTACCAATACCAGCCTGACATCATACAGGTAGGATGCAGTACTGTTAAAATCTTGTGCCCATGTCATGTCAGGTCCTTGTTATGGAATCTACAACACTTGGTAGTGTATTGCAGGGTGGACGTGTTTGGCTGGGGGGGGGGTTGCCACTTACTACAATACGTATATTGTTCGGAGCCTCCCAACCCCATTGACAGTGCATGTGGACATATGTGTTTCTGTTAATCTACCATTGCTATCCACGGATGTATGCCATATATATACCTGTATAGCTATATATATTTGCTTACATATTTCTAACTATGTCCGTATATACCTACGGAGATATGTATCATCATACATATATGTAACCTGCTGTGTATACGTGGACATATAGGTGTTGTCATACATTTATGTATATGTATATATATATATATATATATATATATATATATATATATATATATATTTGCATTGTTCATATATATCTATATCTATGCATATATTTCAGACTATATATATATATATATATATATATATATATATATATATATATATATATATATATAGATATGTAGTATCAGTTTAGATATGGATTTAATTACACACACACATACATTTAGATGTTGGTATAGATTCTCTGCACTGTTGCATGACTTGTCTGGATGTTATGTTAACGACAACATCAGAGTTATGTATATCTGGCATGGCTTAAGGGTAAATCACTTTGAGTATGGTGTGCATGGTCTCAAGTTTGAGCCTTGCAGAGGCTGGTGATTTTGTTGCTGAGCGTAATATGGGCCATTGAATACTGACTGATTACGACACTTTAAAACAGTGCATCTTCATTAAACAATAATTTAGTTATCAGGAGGGGAACCTGTAGTACCGTGTGTATACCAAGGTTGTGTGTTTCTTGTATACCTGAATTAGATGTTCCTATTAGGTTTGTGTGCATACCGGGCAACCCTGTGTGCCACGTATGCTTTGCGATACCTACAAATAAAACCGTTAGTGTAAAGAAAGCCACAAGTGAAGTCTATTATTACCAGGGAAACATTTGTCCCATGCGGGACACCCAAAAATTGGGTATTCTACTTTCCTCTAAAAGTATGGCTGCAAAGGTATGCATGGCTATGTGCATGGACTACAGTGAGTGGTAGACCTAGAATACTTGGGTCGTAACAACGTACAGGATGAGTCCCGAGGGAAGGAGGAGTGGAGGGTGGGAAATGTGTGATGGTGTGGTAGCTATGGGCCGGTAACTAGGGAAGGGATGGTGGCTGCGTGTCTGCAGCGGGGGGGGGGGGGGGTGTCAGAACTGTGGGTAAAGTAAACGTGGGTTGAGGAGAGGCTGGGTTGGATGGGCCTGTACTGGTCTGCCTGCCTAATAGGTGGGAGAGGGGAATGTGATATAAGCATGTGAAACATAAAAGAAAACTAATTTAAATCCCTATTTAAATGAAACACTTACAATAAAATGAACTTGGTAGTGCATTGCAGGGGGGATGTGTTTGTCTGGGGGGTATGCCAATTCGTACGAGACACATATTGTTTGGGGCCTCTCAACCCCATTAACAGTGCATGTGGATATATATGTTTCTGTTAATCTACCATTGCAATCTACAGATGTCTGGCCATATATACCTATATGGGTATATATATTTGCTTACATATCTATAACTATATCCATCTATACCTATGGAGATACATATCTGTGTACATATATGTAATTTGCTGTGTATATGTGGACATATAGGTGTTGGCATATATATGTGTAGATGTCAGTATTTGCATGTATATATATTCATATATTTATATATATATATATGTATATATTACTGGATATATATATATATATATATATATATATCTATATATATATATATATATATATATATATATAAATACATATATATCTATATATATATAGATATGTTGTATCTGTTTAGATATTAATATATTTACACACACACATACATCTGGATGTAGGTATACATTCTCTGTACTGTTGCATGACTGGGCTGGATGTATGTTTCTGAGAACATCAAAGCTATGTATATCTGGCATGGCTTACTGGTAAATAAATTTGCGCATGGTCCTGGGTTTTAGCCTTGCAGAGGCTGTTTATTTTGTGGCTGGGGAGAACACGAACCGTTGGATACAGAGTGATTAAGGCACTTTAAAGCAGTTGTAAGCGGGTTTGCACGTAGCTAAGCACTGTTAACGTCCGGTTACAGTTTCATATACTCAGTTAGCTTCCACATTGCTTAATCTGTGTAGGCTGTGCTTACCCAAGCACAAACACACATAAACAGGCTTACTATGCTTACATATGCTTACTACTGCTTAGTTGTGCTTACACCTGGTTACTAGTGCCTTATTCATTATGACACTACTACTTCACATGTGCATTTCCTGCAGTACTCTAGTTCATAAATATGTGTTATTTTGTGGGTTTTGCAACAAAACTATTGGTTATAATGTGCTTTGCCATGTAAAATAGACTGTGCTGCAGTGGGACTCGAACTGGTATTGACTGCTCGTGAGGCAAATGCCCTACCCACTACAGTATTGCTGTACTGCTTCATTTGCATATAGCTTGCTTTTTATCCTCTTTTTGCTATTTAAGCTACATTAACCGTAACTAAGCGATGGGCAAACCTATGGTTAAACTTTGTCCGTTTCATTAGAAAAATATTTTTTTAGTCTTTTATTCACTATTGATCTTATACATGTGGGGGGATGTTGCTGGGGGTATGCGTACATCTATGAGTGGTCTCGCTCATTGTTTACTACATTTCTACAGTCCTTAATTGCAGGGGCATGTATATTCTGAGAGTTCTGCTCTCAGACACGCCCCCTGCATTCGTACACACTCCGTGTAAGCCTAGGAGCTCGGCCAGCGCGCCTTCATTAATATGCATGGTGCGCTGCCGTCCTCCTCCTGCACAGGCGCTTCTGTGCAGGACTAAGCTAGTCCTGCATGGTAGATTAGTGAATCCAGGGGCAAATGTTGATTAGTGGTAGTGAACCTTTTTTTTAAGTTTGTAGTAGCTTCTGCAAGTCTTTAATATTTGTTGGTTCATTGTTGTAGTACCAATGACGGTGTTGCCTGCCAATTTTTTTCAGGTACTCATCATCAGGTTTGTCAGCCTTCACCAAAGATTTAAGTGTTTTCTCCATTTGGCATATAGCACAGTATGCGTAGCCCATACAAAGATGGTAATAAAGTTATAAAGCTGCAGTACACGGTACACGCATACTCACACACATACACAGACACAATCTTTATAAGGGCAGATTCTATTAGCAACAAATCATTTAACAGAAAACTATTCAGCTTCACAAATCTGCCATATCAAGAAGATGAAAAAAAATGTGGTAAATCCTTTCTCTTCTCAGTCACCAGGGTGTGTGTCTGTAAATGTGTCTCCTTCAGTGTATTTCAATGGCAACATTTTTACATATTTCTACGTGGTTATTAGTAGCAGGGATCAAACATTTGGTTACATTCACACCCCTTGTTATATTTCTTGAAATTTGAAGGAAAGAATATGCAGACACCACAAATTTCAATAGAAAATAATGATTTATTTAAGACAAATAAAAAGAGTTCAAACATAAACAGATTGTTTCTTTTTTCTTTTGCACTTTGCAACAGCTGCTGGCTGATGACAAACCCTTCTTAATCAATGGATCCATTTGTTCCCTTTCACCAGAGAGAGAATTAAATGGGGCCAACCAGCTAGATGTCAAGGCAGTTTGTGCAATTTTCTTTTATGTACTACATCCCTCACACACTTAGGTATGCTATGGAAGATTGGGCATGTGATGGATTCAGGACACTGGTCAGTGCCTCACTTCTGGAAGAGATACATGCCATCAAGCAAACCCACACACAAACATCCAGCTCAGGAGACAGTCTCCCTGGTCAGCAGTAGAGAAATGTGAAGTCCACTTTTGCTTCCTGAGTGTATACCATCCAAAGATATGTGATATGCCACACACCTTCACTTCTTTTCTTTCCTGCCAGGTTCCTTCAGTGCCAGGGCTGGCAGTTGATCCCTGGTCACCTTGGTAACTCTCAAGGCTCCTTCACACTGCTTCATCGAACCAGGCCATAACCACAGAAAAAGAGCTGCTTCACTCTATCAAGACAAGTAATAGAATTTACACTCTCCATCTCAGAGCATGAAATATGAAGTGGTAACTTTACCTTGCAAATAAATAAATAAAACACAGTTCCACAGTCCTTCATGTGCCTGTATACCTTGGCTAGGCACAACAACATATTTAATGACCTGCAGCAACTTAGGAAATTCATGTGGCTTTTTTAAAAAAGTATGATAAGGTCAATTAAAACAGTTCACAGATCCCTTCTTGAGAAAAAGGGAATATTTTGCTCAGTTAGCCTTCTTCTTCATGAAGATCTGGAATTCTTCAACTGAATCCAACTCTATTAGTAAGGAATAACCCTAATGTACAGCTTGGAAATGGTTGGTTTCAGTCATTACTAGATTGCACAGTTTACCGATTAAGTAACACAATAGATAGATAGATAGATAGATAGATAGATAGATAGATAGATAGATAGATAGATAGATAAAGATTTTCAGTGTCTAGATAACAAAATAAATAAATAAATACACATTTTCAGTGTCCAGGTAATCACATCGGTGAAAAAAAAAGTAGCATAGAATGTCTACAGCATTGCATGGTACCTTTTTTTCTGGTCTTTTGCAAATGTATCATATCCAGTCAGCAATACACACCTACACTCTAATGTAAAACAAAACAGTTTAATATCGGTTAGCAGCATCTCTTGCTTTTTAATCTCAGTAGAGAAATATTCTTGTTGTTCAGTATAACTACACCTTGTGGCCACGTGACTCAACTTCTGTTATGTGCCTCATGTTCTCAATATAAAAACTGTTTGATCGGTTATTGTATTATGTTCTAAATACAGCTGTATTTATTACTTGTCTATATTATGGTGCAAAATCTCCCGTGTTATATATATATATATATACAAACTAAATTTCATACTGTTACTATACACACACAATGACTTTGCAGAATTAATGATTCACTCAGTGTTGCTATCGATCATAACAGATGGGTTTGGTCAAGAATCTGTGGATAACCTTGCAAAACCTACTCATATTAGAGAGCGTAGCTCTCAACCAATCAGAGACAAATTTCAACAGAATCAGAGACAAATCCAGAAAAAAAAAATCAAAAATAATGAGTGACACTTTTAAAATATTAGTATTGCTATTAACTTGAGACATTGACGGGATCAAAGCATATGAATTAATATACATTTTCTGAAGTAAATGACGACTATAACTCAATCATTGTCATTATTCATTAAGTGTAATTCACCACATTTCCTCCAAAAATCAGTAGTTTTAGAAGTGATTAAGAGGGACAGAACTAAAATCTGAGTCAAAATCAGGGACATCCCTGAAAACCAGGGACAGTTGAGAGGTATATTGGACAGCAATGAAGCAGTTTATTAACAAACCAATCTTGTGCTCGCAAAATTCCATTTGAAAATGTTATTTACTACACAGCACCACCAAGTGGAAATACAGAAAACAGCACAAGGAATATTTCACTGTCCTTTTATTTTCTCACACAACTAAGTTACATTTAACAGGATACTAACAAAAATATTTCTTGTGGTACTTAGTATTATCGCAACCAGATTTTCGCGGTGACGAAAATAGCATTCTTCAACTGAAACGAAGCCATGCAACACTGTAAAGTGTTACTGAAAGTCCTTACTGCTCACAAAAAAGTGTGGGTTGCTTTCAAGAAGAGCTGAAAATTAAGAAATCCTCTTCCTGATTTGCATACCTTACAGATGCACACCTTAATTGTCAGGGCTGGCATCATACGCGCCAAATTCTGCAGGATTGTAAAAAGGGTGTAAGAGCAAGTTTAACAAAGTGCCCTTATATTGTGCTGGTTACATTTAACAAATGTGATTTATTTCTAAATGAACGCAGACTACAAGGGATGCAAGACTTCATGAAAAGTAATTGTTTCGACTCGACTACTGCTGTCAGTGAGTAACGTGAGTTTCTTTTCAGACTTGATCTCCTTCACAGACAGCACCCCACGGAAGGTGTATGTGTGGCTGTTATTTTGCCACTGCGTGCTTCCTTTCCTATTCATTATTAAAGTTGGTATGTTGAATTAGGTCCCTACCATCTGACTTGTGGTCAGCCTTGCTTGAGGTGGACAGTAAAGGTGAAAGGAAAAATAAAATGGGAAGAATGATGGCAACTTTGGAAGTTGCTTGCGATAACAGGTAATGGCAGCAGTGCTACATCGGAAATGTTTACATTGTGTAACTGCAAATAGAAACTGCCTGTGAATGCATACAGCTTACTCAGCTCCTGATACTTAAGCAATGTAATGCGACAATAGAAAACACTTAGAATATCATTTCTCAGTCTTAAATGGCCTTGTTTCACTTGTAGTATGCAAATTTTGTGACCCTAAAAATCTGGTTGCGATAATATGTAAGTACCTTTCTGGTGTACTAGCAATGAGACGTGGGCATCGGTATGCATTTTTGGGAGCAAAACTTATGTTTATTTGTTTCACATATATGACATAAGAAAATGGAGCCTTGAGTACTGAATACTACGAGTGGTAATAGTATATACATTTATATATATTTAGAGAGAGTAGATATATATATATATATATATATATATATTTTTTTTTTTTTTTGTACAGAGAGAAGGTTCGATCCTAACCTCCGACCAATGCATGTTTGGAGTTTGCATGTTCTCCCTATGTCTCCGTGGGTTTCTCCCATGTCCGAAAAACATGTTGAGTGTTTCCATCTCAAACTCACCAATGAATGGAGTTGTGGGGCAGCAGCACACACTCTACATGGTGCCCTATAGGAGGAAGAGTTGTACAGACCAACCACTTTGGGCATCTACTGTGGTGCACAGTATCCTCAAGATAGGAGAACACGGATCACAGACTGCGTGCCGTGGCAGGGCTAGCCACTCGATGGTGTAAAATGTGGGTCTAGATGATTCGGTCATGTTGACTAATGTCACTAAAAGTGGGCATTGGTAGTTACCGGTGATAAGTGGGTTGAGAACCCGGTCTACTCTCGCCCACGCCAGGGACCCTTGCTAACGGTGGGAGGGGTATATGTGCCCCTATTGGCCAGTGTGTGCCCGCCATAAACCCCAGCAGCCCTGGGCCAATAAGCTATTGGCTGGCTGGTGCCAGCCTGCGTTACCTGGGATAGCTCTGTTGAGTGAAAGCTGGACATAAAACCAACCAACATGCCAAACATGAACTAAGAATTGCTACGCTTAATGTAGGTTCACTGACAGGACGCAGCTTGGAAGTGGATGACATGATGATATGGAGGAGGCTGGACATCCTATGTATACAAGAGACAAGATGGAAGGGCAGTGCAGCAAAGCCACTTGGCTTGGGATCCAGACTCTACTACTCAGGTGGGGGACAGGCTAGAAATGGTGTAGGAATTGTGGTGAGAGAGATGCTTCAGTAGGCAGTGAGGGATATCATCAGAATTAATTACAGACTCATGGCAATCCAACTCCAGTGTGATGATAGGGCAGTATTCAGTATTCATAATCTTAGGATATGCTCCACAGCACGGTTGTGATAGTGAGGAAAAGAATGCATTCAGACAGCAGTTGCAGGACCTACTAGATAAAGCGGGAAAACATGAATTGGTGTTGATAATGGGTGACTTGAATGTGCATATTGGGACAGACAGAACAGGATATGAGGACTGCCTGGGTCCACATGGGTGGGGTAACAGGAATAAAGAAGGAGAAGCCATTCTAGACTTCTCTCTGGCAAATGGCTTGATAGTAGCCAACACATGGTTCAGAAAGAGAGACAGTCACAAGATTACATACAAGAGTAGCCAACATGCAACTCAGGTAGACTTCCTCCTAGTAAGGAAAAAGGACTGGGGTAGAATCCATAATTGAAAAGTCATCCCCAGTGAAACAGTCAGCCCACAGCATAAACCATTAGTTGCCACAATCAGCTGCAAGCCATGGTCAGAGAAGGCTCTAAGGTCAACAGAGACCAGGCTGAAGACCTGGAAGTTGACTGGAGAGAAAGTACAGCAGTTCAAGGAATTACTCAGGGCTCTAGCACTCCAAGAAGAGGAGGAAATAGGTGGAGTTGAAGAGGAGAAGCAGCGCCTAAAAACAGCATGTGTTAGGACTACAGAAAAGATATGTGACCGAGCCAGGTATGGAAATAAGGTACATATGGAAAGCTGGTGGTGGAATGCAGAAGTCCAGGGAGTTATCAAAAGAAAGGAGTACAGGAAGAAATGAGATATAGAAAAGACTGACCAGGCTAGGAAGGACTATTGGTTGGCTAACAAAGAAGCTAAGAAAGAAGTTGCAATAGCAAAGAATAGGGCATCAGAGGCACTCTACCAACTTCTGGAAAGTGACTCGGTAAGGGGCACAAAGAAACTATATCAGGTTGCAAGGCAAATACAGAAAGATAAAGAAGATAGTCAGACACCCTTCATAAGGGATGCCAGCAACATCAACCTGCTTACCAGTCCAGAGGACATCAAAGGCAGATGGAAGGAGTATTTCCAGCAGCTTCTGAATGAAGAAACCCCCACAGAAGCTGTACTACCCCCAAAACAACCTACAATTAGAGAAGAAGAGGAGCCCACTTTGGAAGAAGTAAGAACAGCACTAAGGAAGATGAAGTCAGGGAAAGCAGCAGGCTCAGATGAGGTGACAGCAGATATGATAATGATGTTGGGTGAGATAAGGGAGAAATAGCTCCTGAGGGTACTAATAGCAGTGTGGAGAGAAAGGCATATCCCAGATGACTGGAGAATAAGCATACTTGTACCAATGTACAAGAACAAAGGGGACATCCACAACTGTGGGCAGTAGAGGGATCAAACTCCTACCACATTGCATGAAAGTTCTGGAGAGAATGATTGATAAACTGATACACAGAGTAGTAGAATGTAAGATGGTAGATGAACAGGTCGGATTCAGATCAGGATGCAGCACAAATGACACAATGTTTGCATTGAGACAGATACTTGAGAAGAGGCTAGACATGAGGATAGAGTCCAACTGGACATTCCTCGACTTGGAGAAAGCATATGAAAAGGTCCCAAGAAAGCTAATCTGGGCAGTACTGTGGTGGTTTGAAGTCCCAGAAACATTGGTGGAATTAGTGCAGGCTATGTACAAGGACCCAGTGACTCAAGTATGAACAGCATTCGGCCTCACAGAGGGGTTCCCAATGGGAGTAGGTGTACATCAGGGTTCAGCTCTGAGCCCACTGCTGTTCATACTGGTGATGGACAACATTAGCAAACAGGTTGGAGGGGACAGAGCAACAAAGCTGCTGTACACGTAGCAGTACAGGCAGACTTTGAGCTAAAGCTTCAGCAAAGTATAGGAGAATGGAATGCAAATCTGAAGACACATGGCATGAAACTAAGCACAGATAAGATGTGGTAATGGCAGCAAATTGGGGAAATCAGAAGAAGCTGAGAATAGAGATAGAAGGGAAGATAGTGGAACAGGTAAACAGCTTCAAGTATCTGGGAGGGGTGGTTGGGGAGAAGGGTAGTCTGAATGAAGAAGTCAAAGCTAGAATCAGAGGGGTTGCAGCCAACTTGCATAGAGTATCAGGTGTAGTCTATGACAGAAGAATGCCAAAGAAGCTGGAAAACAAGTAGTACAAGGCAGTGGTGAGACCAGTATTACTGTATGGTACAGAAACCTGGGCAGTAAAGGCAGAACAGTTGAAGAAGCTAGAGGTGATGGAAATGAAGTGCCTGAGAAAAGTGGTAGGATGCACACTGTGGGACAGATAAAGAAATGAGGACATAAGAGCAGAAGCCAAAGTAGCTCCAATTGCAGAAATGATAAAAGAGAACAGATTACGATGGTTTGGGCACATGTGTAGAAAAGCAGAAGACAATCTGGTGAGGAAGATTTGGGACAGACAGGAAGAAGGTAAGAGGGAGCGAGGGCATCCAGCAAAGAGGTGGATGGATTGTGTGAAAGAAGATCTGCGACAGTCAGGCATGAGTGTTGAAGAAGGCAGGAGTGTGGCACAGAATCAAGATAGATGGCACAGTAAACATGATACCCCGACCCCATGTAGAAAAAAAATGGGGAAAAGAGGGCTGATGATGATGAAATGTACAGAGAGAGAGAGAGATCTTGTTAAAGTCTAAGAAAAATTATACTAGTTGCTGGTCAGCGATAGAATTGTGAGTACACTATTTACAGTCCAACATAATACAGAAGACACCTCTCATTATCTACATACTGATACGATACATACAAGCCTTTTCACCTTTCCCTTTTCATCATTGCCAATGCAGATGGAAAGAATAATATTTAGGAAGGGAATTTCTTTGTTATATATGACCACTGAAGGTTTATTCTTAGGTTCATAGGTGTTTACTTGGCTAATGGCCCTGGGGCATTTGCATGCCTAGCTCATAGGATTACCCTGGCATTGTGCCACCTCACCTTAGTTCCCAGTACCTTTGTCGAGTAAAGCCACTGGAGTGATCCCCGGGGTGAATTTTCTATTTCCCATTTACTCATCAAGATTTCTCTTGAAGAGGGCCAGTGAGGTGCTCTACTTGACATGTATGGGAAGTCTATTCCATAGCATGACCAGTCTCTGGGTTATGAACCTGTCCCTCCTGCATGTTCTGTTGATTGTGGTAATGAGTTTGAGGTCTCTGGAGCATGTGGTGTGGAGGGATTGGGATTTTTTTAGATGTAGCATTTCTAACAGAGCTTGGTCAGACATGGCTTTGTAAGTCAAGCAGAGATCGCCTCTAAGTAGATGATATGAGACAGAGAATAATTGGAGTTTTTTTAGTCTGTCCATATAGGACAAATGTTTAAGGCCTAGGATCCTCTTTGTGAGGTACATTTGTGGCCTCTCCATTTGTTGCAGGTGTTTAGTGAGGTACATGCCAAATGGGACATTGCACTCAATGACTGGCCTAATGAGGAAAGAGTAGAGGGAGACAATGACCTCTTTCTTCCTGGATGCAAAACCCTTAGAAATGAGATGTGCCACATAGAAGACTGATCATAGTGGCAATGTGGTGGTCAAAAGAGAGGTTGCTGTCAAACTGTGTTCCCAGATCTCTTATAATGCCTTCTGTCTTCAGTGGACTACCATCGATGTGGTAATTCATGGGAACTGGATTTTTCCCAAAGGGGATGACAACACATGTTTTGGCATTGAGCTTAAGGCCATAGTTTTGACACCAGTCGTTGGTCTGAGTGAGGCCTTTCTGTAGGATGTCAACATCACTTGGGGAGTTAATAGTAGCTCCCAACTTGCAATCATCTGCAAACTTTGGCAGCCAGAGTCCCTTCGTGTTGGCCTGGACTTCAGAGAAGTAGATACCAAACAGGAGAGGATCCAGGACTGCATATATACATACATACATACATATATATATATATATATATATATATATATATATATATATATATATATACATATATATATATATCTATATATATATATATTTGTTGTTGTTGTGTCTTTCGGCTTTTCCCAGTTAGGAGTCACCACAGCGGAACTCCGGTCTGCTAATGATTGGCAGTAGATTTTTACGTGCCGAGTTGCCGGCCCTGACGCACAACCTTCAATGAAGGTACGCCCATTCATGCATGTCTCCACACAGAAGACACTCTAGCTTAGAATCGAACAGGACAACGTCTTACTGTGAGGTGACAATGCTACTGCAGCACCACCACCGCAGTACTATATATATATATATATATATATATATATATATATACATATACATACATATATATATATATATATATATATATACATATATATATATATATATATATATATATATATATATATATATATATATATATATATATATATATATATATATACATCTCTCCACAACATTCAGTTTAGATACCTGGACTGAGCATTTCTGATGCCATTTGACTTGTTGATGTTCAGTAGGTCCATCTGTATTAGGTCAGAGGATGCATTGTATGCCAGACATGTCACCTCTAAGCACTCTGTAGGATACTGAATATAGCAATACATTTTTGAGGTGGTCCACACAAGACCTATTGTTTAGCACTTGCATCCTTTTAGTAAGGTATCTCTGTGGGTATTCCAATTGGTTCATGGGTCTGAACAGATACATGCCAAAGTGGGCATTATACAAAATGATTGACCTAATGAGGGCTTTGTAAGGGGGGACAATAACATCTCTAGATCTAGTCACAATCCATTTGTTTATAAACTATGCAATATAGAAAGACTTTGATTCTGGGCACATGCTGGTCAAAAGTTAGGTCACTGTACACACAAGTTCCCACACAACTGGGTAATTTTTCAGGAGGTATTGTCAATTTGGCAATTCCCTGGAATAGATGCCTTCCCAAAGGATACAATAATGTATTTTTTGGAGTTTCGTTTCAAATTCATGATTCTGGCACAAGTTATTATTTGGGACAAAGGCAGGGTAATAGATTGGGCCCCCCATAGAGCAGCCCATTCTGCGGCAAGCTCCTACCTCTCCAGCAGCAGCCCCCTCCCCAGTCACTCCAGTGTTCCATGACTTGGCTATTTCTCCTTAGTTACCATAAGCACTGTTCAACCCTAAATGAGAAAACATCTCACGAATCAGGAAAACTCTCACAGGATCATAGGCGGTTACTAGGCTATTGGCCCTGAGGCCCTTATAAGTCTAGCCAAGAGTTTAGCCATTGTTTAGACAAGTCACGGTTAAAGATCCCAGCACATTTGGATAAATACTTACCCTTTTACTGCCGCATAGCAACAAGTTCAGATTTATTTCTATCTAGCCCAGTTACTAACAAAGTATTGCTTCTAATCAAAGAAGTTATCCTCTATACTCATCCTTGCTCAGACCAATTGTAGAACACAATTTTCTTCAGTACACATCTACCCAACAGATGTCACTGTAATCATCCCATTTAAACCCACATCCTTTCTACCCCCATACTGTGCACCTTTCCTCCACTTACTCCTTCAACTCCACTATCTTACAGAAAGTAACCTCTTCATATGATATGACAGTCCAACTACTGTCCATGCTGCTTCACTTATTAGACCTAGAAACCTGCTACTTGTATCTTATTGCAATATGGCTGACGATATAAATAACTACACCTCCTGTAATGAAAAAGACAAACTTTTTTAAGTACTGTGGACCATTGATGACAATTTAAATGTATTACTTTTTCTTCCATAACATTATAAAAAATGTCTTTTAGCTGTTTTTTCTTACTTGTACTGTAATGATCATTAATTATTTTATTTGTGCTAATTCACTTAGTTGTACTGTAGAGCTTTTCTCCCTGACCCTCTGCTGAAAAAGGGCAATAGCTCAGTTGGACTATCCCAGTCAGCAAATGTCAAATAAATAAAATAAAATAAAATTTTCTAATTAAAAACAATCAAAATAAAGCCTCTCACCTAACAACAGGCTTGACGTTCTACTCTTATACCATGCCCCTAAGAATTAAGACACAACGGAAGAGCAGAATTACTACAAGACTTGCCCATCTTGACTTGAAGGGATATTTTAGAAATACACACTAATGGGTTATATAAAGCTATAATTCAAAATGGAAAGGGATAATGATGAAGCAAAGGGGGGACATTCAGAAATAAAGTGTGGGGGGAATTTTGGATACAGATCCTATTGTAAGAACTAAGCCAACATGAGAAGGAATAAAAGAGAGTCTGACAATAGGGATGAATGCAATTAGGGTACAGAGAAGAGGCACTAGATGGATGGAATTTATTGGAGAAAACTGGCAAAGGAATCAAGGTTTTGGGAGCTAATAACAAGAGAGGGAAAGGTAACAATGGAAAGAGGCCAGGAAGACACTTGGATTGCAGGCTAGAAGCTGTCTTCTCTATCAGGGATCAAAAATCAGTATATAAACAAAGAAAAAGGGATAAGGGAATTTTAAGTGTAAGACCAGCTCTTGTACAGTTTTTAGTTGAATGAAATTAAGAAGTTACTATTAAAAAAAGAAGGTTAATTAGTAGGTCATATAAAATACTGCACAATAGCTACTGGAATCAACGGTGGTTAGAAAAAGACTGGCAAGAGACTGGATAAGCAATTAACAAGGAAGTCAAATGGCATCAGAAATACTCAAGTCTAGGGATCTGAACTTCCTCCATAACATCAACATAACAGTTTGGAGGACAGGTGCATTTTGCAGAGGACACCACTGCTATGGAACAGAATCCCCATCCACATAATGGATACGGATTAATTTTTTTTCAAGTGGATATTAGATCTATGGATGGCAAACAAAAAATCGACTCCAGGATTGTCCACTGTACTACTAATGGGAAGCTGCACCCCAAATGCTTTATGTCATGCACAGAAACCTTCAAATTAGCTATGGCATGATCACAGTTATTTTCATTAGTTGTAATGTATAATGTCTATGAAACAATGGGAATACATAAGTCTGGCTCCCAAATATGCAACAGTCTAGAAGAATGAGAATTGTTTGCTTGGATTGGTGTTTTTATACCCCAAGCAGACTCCAAAACAGCTTTCCTCAAGCAGATGGCAAATATTGAAGGTGTGATGTGTGAGAAAGTTAACTGGGAACATGTTTTGGTAGTGCAATGATTTGGCAGACTTAAAATCATTAGAGTACTCTGCAGAAATATTTGGTGAGAAAATAAGTGTACCCAAGTACATTAGTCTTAAGCTTAATTTTGATGGCCAACAAAATAAAATTACTAGAAAAATGGAAATCAAAGTCTATTTCTAAACCAACTGTATCTGAAGTAGTGAATACTTTAACAGATCTAAAAACTGGAAGTGAGATCTTTAGAAAAGTGCAGAAGCTAATTACATAGAAAAATGATATTCAATAAAGATGTTAAAAAACTTCCTAGCTTTGGAATGAACTTCTATTACACATAGGACTATAAAGCATCTTTCAGGGTGAGTCTTAAAGTAATGCAACACCCCCCTAAAAAAATCTCAAGGATTTTCCAGTTTTGTCCTCTTGAAGCCAGGCAATACCCTATGAGGGTTGGTACCGGTAAAGTGATTGTAGTGCATGTACTCACCCAACCTTGTAAAGAAACAAAGTATGATTAATTCAGTTTAACAGTTAAAAAGTAACAGATGCCATCTCAAAGAAAAACAGTGATTAGTGGCATTCCCAGGACTCAGTACAGAGGTCCCTTCTGTTTGTCATCTACTTGCCCAATTTCTATGGCACCCACTAAGACACAACCCAACTAAATTTGTTAACAGATGTAAACCAGATATTTTATCCATAGGGCATCGGAAAACTGATAAAGAGAGTGCTGTCTTTACAAATGAAACAAAGGTCTTTGATACAACATTGATAGAAGTACTCAAATTTTAAGAGAACTTTGAAATCCTACAATTTATAACCAAGACTTCAGATACTAAGCAGAGCAACCCTCCTATGGCCCAGACTGGAATTTAAAACAAAGACTTTTGCTACACTGGAATGTCCAGAAAACAGACTTAAGAAAAGAGCACCATGGAGATCACAGCAAGTAATGTGTGGAACAGAAGATGCAGGTCAGCCTTGGAATAACAGGTTGGGAAGTCATCATCTCATCCCAAGCCAAAACATACTGGATCCTCTGAAACACCACCAGCTAAGACAGGCAACTGGTTAAGCTAATTATCTTCTTTTGTACCCAGGTTCCATTCTAGGTGAAGGTAGAATGCCGTACAACCCACATATTTATATTACTGAAAGGCAAAATATAGAAGCAGCCTGAACTCAAACTGAAACAGTCAATTAACAAGTTTAAACAATACTATAATAAAAGTAACTCGCTCATTCGTGATTTGCCCCATTATACTACACATTAAAAACAGAAGCAATGCCTGACAGGTTAAGACAGTGACAACCCAGTGTCAAGGCGTTCAACAACAGACCCAAAAAGACCAAGATAAGGACTACGAGAATACGTTTGCTAGTAAACATTCCCATAAGACTCTGTGCTTAAGTGCCAGACCTAAAACTTAAACACAAGCATGATCAAAGATGGAACTTATACTACTGATCACAAGACATTTAAATCAAGAACAATAAACATTAACTGACATGGTTTCTACTTCTCAGACAAAGCTCTGACAGCAAATTCCCCAAACATCCAAGTGAAATACTCCAAACACAAGCAGGGAATCATCTACAATCATACAACAATTATACAATTAATTATGAACACGGGAAGTTAACATTTAGAAGCATAAACATTCTGTATTTATATTTCCAGATCCAATAATACATAGCAAGCAATTTATTTCTTCAGGCAGCGCATAACTGTGCTCTACCCCAAAAAAACATAGTATTTCACATTAAGAATCTCAAACGGCGTACCTTATCTTTCGTCTTGCCATCGGCTGCAGCATTTCTCTTGGGTGCTCCTTACCATTCTGGCAGCAATGACCAGCACTCGGGGAAACAGCATAATTCTCCTTAACCTTGAACGTGAAAAACACACATTTAACTTCTGCGCGCTTGCATTTAAATGCACGTTAGCATGAGATGCACGCTGCACGCATGGATCCTCATTTGCCTATGTCTCTTCATTTAGAGTCAGGTCTTGCACCTGTAAAGGTGGGAGGGGTGCTCCCTCCCCTTCACTCTATGGTTCCGGTGTCCTTGTTGTCCTACAAACAGTAGGCAATTTTTTTCCTGAATCCTAGCCATTATTTAAACTCTCTGTCAAGTTATGTGTTTGTTATTGGCAGTGTGCCTCAGTTGTGGGGGGGGGTGCCTGTTCCAACCCACCTAACTAACTAAATATAAAGAAAGAAAGAAAGAAAGAAAGAAAGAAAGAAAGAAAGAAAGAAAGAAAGAAAGAAAAAGAAATCTGTTTACAATTATTTTTTTTACTAATATTGATTTTAGAAAATTTTCCATTCTACATTTAGCTCATCCAATGGTGCATTCCAAGCATAAACTTTCAAACCAAAATGGATGAGACATTGCCTTATAAACCACATGATGTTCAGCCCTTAGTAATCTCTAAGAAACAGAATATATTGATATATCCCAGGCCTAGGAGGAGCAGGAAAAAAGAACATAAATGAATTTGTTTGCAAAGAAAAGAAGCGAAAACTAAGCATTTGGTATATATCGGTATTTAAGGATTATGAACACGTTACACTCCCTAAAGGAAAAAAAAATACCATCATGTTCTCTTAAAAGTATGTGAGACTGATGTGACATTTAAAATCTGATACATCGACTTTGACTTGACATTTAAGCAGTGACATTCGTGTACTCAGATGTCAGTCAAATGTGTAACAGCACCAGCAGTTCAACCAATGCACTGACAACTGTGATTTGTTCTATTACTGCCCACTTTTGAGTCTAGCTTCTGAGCCTGACTTTTCCACCTTTATATTTTATGTGCAGAGTGGATCCTTTCCAGAAACTGCAGTTCTCTTGGCAAATATCCTTACGTTACAGGATTTGCTGCAGGTTGTCATAAATAATCTATTGTAAACCAGCTAACCAAAATACCTGATTCCTTTAGTAAAACTCTCATTAAAATTTCAAAATGTTAGTATCACAAAACAGTTCTAAGGTATATTTTGGCATTCATTCTGTCTCAAAACTGATTCATATATTAATTAAAACTATTATGCATGGAATTTTGTATTGCAAAAAGTGAGATGTGTAAGAAGACTAGCAATTATGGCATTGATATTTGAGTTGTAACAGATTTCAGAATGAATCAATGATTGTAAATATACCACATAGTCAATACACACATAACTAAGGCAATATCTATCTATGAGGGAAAGGAGGGTTCTGCACTCATGAGGGTGCTGTCTTTTGTATGAGACATTAAACTGAAGTCCCATCGACTTAACTTTGTGGTAGCTCAGATGGATGGAAAATGCCCCACAACACTTACCAAAAGGAGTAGAATAGCTTTATTTATATATAACTTGCATTCATTCACTATAGGAATTTTTACATTGCCCTGAATATTTCCCCAATTCATTATGAATATTCCTACGGGGTCTCACCTGGAGAAAGACTACTGGCCTCATGGGGCTATAAATAAAAAGTAAAATAAATAAAATAAATGTATGATGTTCTACAAATGTAGCATTTCCATTCAGCTAAAGGACTCCAATGCGTAATGCAACAGCATGCATTCAGTTTACTAAGAATCAGATAACTGAGTAAAATGAGTTGCACACAGCCTAAAATGTATATGTGACAGGAAAACAAAGTTGTAGAACAAAATAAATCTCTAAGAGAGGGAAGTGGGGCTTTAAACTGGGTATAAACAGAAGATTCCCATGATATATGTAATAATCACTTAGCTGGGTTCAGAAAAGAGTACAAGCATCTGAGAAAAATAATGTAAGCATGTCTAACAAAAAGGCACACGTGAATAATATTTACATGTTGCTCTGTATTTTATCAAGTACAGAAACACTAAACAGCGAAGCATCATAAGTGCCCCTCATGATATCAGCTATTCTCTTCCATGGGTTTGAGCAAGCTGTGTGAATGCATGGTTACAACTATTTTTATTATTGTTTTAGTGGAAGGTACATGTATTTATATCATTAATCAACTTTATTAATGAATAGCGGGTAAAAGAAACATTGGTTGAATTAAAGCCGCAGTGGTGCAGCGGTAGCGTTGTTGCCTCACAGCAAGAAATTCTCCCATTCGATTCTCAGCTGGAGCACCTTCTGTGTGGAGCCTGCATGTTCTCCCCATGGTCGAGTGGCGTTCGAAAGACATGCGTAGAATGGGCGTGCCTTCATTGAAGGTTGGGCATCAAGCTGGCACCTCGGCACTGTAAAAATCTACTGCCAATCATTAGCGGACCAGAGTTCTGGTGTGGCGACCCCTAACCAGGAAAAGCCAAAAGAACAATAACATAAAAAAATAACAAGAGACACTACCTCACTAAATTTTCACAAACTAATAAATTTAAGATGGGTTAATATAGCAAAATTGCTTCCCATACAAGTCAGAACCTACTACATGGTTCTCTGCTTTTCAAGCTATTCCATCAAGACAATCTGCCTCTTCAAGCAATGAAAACTCATTGCAGTCCAACCTACAACTTCAGAAGCCAATCTGCTGGTGGGCTTTCTCTCCAAGCCTCTGCTACAAAACTGCATTGTGACAATTATAGCTTTTCTGTTTTTGCCCCTAACCTTTGACATTCTCTCCTTTATGACCTCACTTGCTGCACATGCTAAAAGTTTACATCAGAATTCAAACAGTTTCTAATTGGTCAATTCAAATGCAAATGTTAGGAAACTGGGAACATCACTTAAATATCATTTTTTCCTCTGAGTTAATACCTTTTTCTTACTGACTACCTCTACTCTATACTGTTTTGATATTTGTTGTTTGTTGCTTTTCATTGTTACAATGCGATTGGAATGTGGTTTGAGCCTGCAGCTGGTCATTCTGTGATCAGTGTGCTGTCTGGAAAATAAAATGCAAATACAATAAATAAATACATAGTTATATCAGTGAGAATGCATGGATATATTCCTCATGTTTTGCTACATCCAGTGTATTCACATACACCAGTTATAGATCACATTATAATCCCAACCTCCATCCTCCTGTAGTAAGCTATACCTCTCCACCTACCTCATAGGGGAAGCTGTACCTCTCCACCTGCAAGTACTTCACATTTTAGTTATTTCAACCCTTTCCCTTCTATATATTGAAACTATGAAGACAATTGTCGCATAATCTCTGCGTACCTTCCCACTATGCAATCTCCCCTCTTCCCTCTAACAGCCCAAAAATAAGCTGGTCTATTTCCCCTATGTTATGCATTTTCTATGACATCTAGTCAATAATCAGCACTTTTTTTCCAACAACAACATCATTATATAAATTGTTTACTCTTAACAGAAAACTGATCATCTTTAATATCCCCCCACAGGAATATATACATTATTGTAACCTGAAGTGCTCCACCAACCAATCAGTTATCATCCTGTGGACTGCCCCCTTAAATTGGCCCAGTCCAGGATATTCAGAGACAATATGTAGACAGTCACCAAAATACATTTACTGCATCTGCAGTCACCCAAAATACTTTTACTATATCTTCTACAGCCTGAATTGACAGTTTTTGTAACCTGGCATGTGTATAAGAGTAAGATTGAAGACATTTTAAAGTGAAACACTGGAACTCTTGACTTTGTATAATATCTTGACTCCATATAAACCCACTCCCAGTTTCCCAGTTATATTAACCATTTAATAGTCTCTTCCTCTTCCAGCCCTCTTTTAGCCAATCTCTTTACCCTAATTTCAGAACAGCCTATGCTTTTTAGGCTTTGCCTCTTAATCCTCTCTTGACTTTGAACCCTCTCTTGCCCCTATCACCCACTCCACAAGTTGCCTTGTCTCACTATGTTTAACCAGCAGCTCCAGAATTCCCTTCACTACATATCTTCTTGAGCAATGTTTTAAGTACTTTGAATGACTTGTAAATTATGTAGCTTCATAATTGGCATCAATATCTGAGGAAAGTCCACTTCAACGTCCATATCCAAAATAGGGAAGAGTTTTGGATAACTGCCAAACCTTCTCCTATTGTTTATAAATCACCTTGCCACTCTCTTGTCATTGTCTTTTTGTAAAAACTCTCAACTTGTCTTTCTTACTGTTTATCAAAGGAGAAAAAATAAGTTTTCAGTCTACCTTTCCATTAATCCCAGCTATAAAACATTTGCAGCCCTTCTTCCAGTCCTCACTATTCACATCACAAATCATATCCTTCCAGCACATCCTACAGTGAGTTGCCAGACATAGGTAGTGCATCTTTAAATCATAATAATAGTTTCTAAGATCAGGGACCACAGACCACCACATTGTCTAGGTAAAAAAAATAATTGCCAACTTACTACAGGTGTAGGAATTAGAGAGATGGTGGAACCAAGAACCCAAGAAAATAAATATAAGTATGAGTAAAGAGACTTGTAGGCTGGAGAATAAAATACTTGAAATTTATTCCAAAACACAAAGTTAGGTAAGCACTTTCGAGGCAATCCTCTTCATCAGACCATAATACACAAATAAATTAGCACACAAGGTTTAAAATAAAACCAACAACCAATAAAAATTCTTTAAAAATCAGTGAAGCAACCCTCTTTTTTTCAAGAGAGGTTTTAAGGATACAGCACTTTTAAGGCCAGGTGATAAGTATGCCTTAAAGTCCACTATCCACCTTAATTCAGAATATTCAGTTTCATTGTTAATATCACCTTCTCTAAAACTCACATTCATTTTCTGCAAAACAAAAAATTTTAAATTGTGCCGGTCACCACAATCTAAAACATGCTTGGCTAGTGCATTAGTAAGCTTGCTGTTCCTAATATCATTAAGCTGTTCCATTACCCTTTCCTTTAAAGTTCTATTAGTTTTACCAATGTAGAATGCACTACAGAGATTACACTTAGCAAAACACACAATGATTTTAGTAGAGCAATCTGTATAAAATAAAAACTCTACAGGCTTCTGATGCACAGGGTGTAAACTCATGCAAGTAGACAAAAAACTATTACAAATTCTGCAATTTCTACAAGAAAAAGTCCCTCTACGCTGAGAGACAAACCTGCCACATATTTTCTTCTGTTTTTTACAAAGTTTCATTTTCAAATTATTACCATTTTTGAAACTAAAACTGGGTATAGAACCAACAACATGACTGATTTCAATGTCAGTAAGGAGAATGGGCCAGGTCTTTTTAATGATGTCACATGTCTTGTTGACATCGTTAGAAAAAGTAAGACATAGCCTATTCACAGATGTTGAAGACATCTGTCTTCCTGGGAGTGCATTCACTAGATGCTCATCTGAATAGTAGGGTTTGGTTTTGTAACTTTCATATGAATCTACTTCCACTATCGCTCTGTCAGTATCAGACTTCTTATATCCTCTCTCTTCAAACTCTGTAGTGAGACGACTCATGGCTTCCATTAATTCTTCCCTGTCTGTATGTAATCTCTTGCAGTGTAAGACTTGGTTGTTAACTATATTCTTAGTAATGTGTCTAGGATGCATACTGGAGTGGTGAAGAATGTTGTTCTTCCTACAGTCCTTCCTATGTATTCTGGTTGAGATATTACCAAACATATTTTTACTCGCAGTTGCATCCAGAAAGCTGATTTCACCTTTGGAGAGACTAAGGGAGACGGATAGGTACCCAGTTGTGTTATCAAGGAACCTAACATATGTATCTAATTGTGTCTCATCACCATGCCAAGCAAAGAAGATATCATCCACAAAACGCTTATAAAACGTAATGTGCTGCTTGTACATGTCAGAGGTAAAACAATACTGGCATATGTGTTGGCACATGCTGTGCCCATAGCAACTCCCACTTTCTGAAGAAAAAACTCTCTTTCAAACAAAAAAACATTATTCTCTAGAATCAAGTCTAGAAGGGCACATATCATATTGGTTTTGGTATTGCTGAAGTTGCTCTCCTTGGTAAGAAACTGCCTGACATTCTCAATCCCTTCATCATTGGGAATAACCATAAGCAAAGAGTTCATGTCCAATTTAACAAAGATAACATCAGTTAAACCTATAGCTTGTTGAGTTTCAGCACAGTCATAAAGATGTTCTAAGAACTGTTTGCTGTCATGGAGGACAGTAGTTACCTTATTCAACACAAATCTTAGCTGTTTTTCTACATATATAGACATTGACTCTGTTAGCCAACCTCTTCCTGATACAAAAGGTCAAAGTGGGGGATTTTATGGATCTTTATGCACTTTTGGAAGACCATAAATTGTTGGTATAGTCGGATGTTCTACACTAAAATAGTTGAAAAGATTGTAATCTATTTGGTTAGTCATGAGCAAATCATATAAATAGAAATTCAGTCTATTGATAATACCATTAACCTGAAATTTCTGTAATATGATGTACACTTTTTCATCATGAAGCATGCTAAACATCCTATACATATAATGTTCAGTATCAAACACAATTCCATCCCTCTTGTCTGCAGGTCTAATAACTAAAAATGTTGTATTAATTAGTTAGTGTTCGTAGTACCTCATTCTCTTTAATAGTCAAATTGTAAAAATTATTACTAGATTTCAAAGTAGCCATTTTCTTAAGGTCATCTTCACACATTTTTACAAAGGCATTCATAGCAGGGAAATTATTAGGAACAAAGCAACTTGGTTTCTTAAAAATGCATCTGTCAACATTATTCCCATTATTATCATCATAGATAATTTTCAACATTGTGTTCCTGGCAAAAGTGCATAAAGATCCACAAAATCCCCCACTTCAACCTATTGTATCAGGAAGAGGTTGGCTCACAGAGCCAATGTCTATATATGTAGAAAAACAGCTAAGATTTGTATTGAATAAGGTAACTACTGTCCTCCGTGACAGCAAACAGTTCTTAGAATATCTTTATGACTGTGCTGAAACTCAACAAGCTGTAGGTTTAACTGATGTTATCTTTATTACATTGGATGTGAACTCTTTGTTTATGGTTATTCCCAATGATGAAGGGATTGAGAATGTCAGGCAGTTTCTTACTAAGGAGATCAACTTCAACAATATCAAAACCAATATGATATGTGCCCTTTTAGACTTGATTCTAGAGAATAATGTTTTTTTTGTTTGAAAGAGAGTTTTTTTCTTCACAAAGTGGGAGTTGCTATGGGCACAGCATGTGCCAACACATATGCCAATATTGTTTTGGCCCAATGGGAGAAAGAAATGTTTTTTACCTTCGACATATACAAGCAGCACATTACATTTTATAAACGTTTTGTGGATGATATCTTCTTTGCTTGGCATAGTGATGAGACACAATTAGATACATATGTTAGGTTCCTTGATAACACAACTGGGTACCTATCCTCCCTTAGTCACTACATAGGTGAAATCAGCTTTCTGGATGTAACTGTGAGTAAAAATATGTTTGGTAATATCTCGACCAGAATACATAGGAAGGATTGTAGGAAGAACAACATTCTTCATCGCTCCAGTATGCATCCTAGACACATTACTAAGAATATAGTTAAGAACCAAGTCTTACGCTGCAAGAGATTACATACAGACAGGGAAGAATTAATGGAAGCCATGAGTCGTCTCACTACAGAGTTTGAAGAGAGAGGATATAAGAAGTCTGATATTGACAGAGCGATAGTGGAAGTAGATTCATATGAAAGTTACAAAACCAAACCCTACTATTCAGATGAGCATCTAGTGAATGCACTCCCAGAAAGGCAGATCTCTTCAACATCTGTGAATAGGCTATGTCTTACTTTTTCTAATAATGTCAACAAGACATGTGACATCATTAAAAAAAACTGGCCCATTCTCCTTACTGACCTGAAATCAGTCGTGTTGTTGGTTCTATACCCAATTTTAGTTTCAAAAATGGTAATAATTTGAAAATGAAACTTTGTAAAAAACAGAAGAAAATATGTGACAGGTTTGTCTCTCAGCGTAGAGGGACTTTTTCTTGTAGAAATTGTAGAATTTGTAATAGTTTTTTGTCTACTTGCATGAGTTTACACCCTGTGCATCAGAAGCCTGTAGAGTTTTTATTTTATACAGATTGCTCTACTAAAATCATTGTGTGTTTTGCTAAGTGTAATCTCTGTAGTGCATTCTACATTGGTAAAACTAATAGAACTTTAAAGGAAAGGGTAATGGAACATCTTAATGATATTAGGAACAGCAAGCTTACTAATGCACTAGCCAAGCATGTTTTAGATTGTGGTGACCGGCACAATTTAAAATTTTTTGTTTTGCAGAAGATTAATGTGAGTTTTAGAGAAGGTGACATTAACAATGAAACTGAATATTCTGAATTAAGGTGGATAGTGGACTTTAAGGCATACTTATCACCTGGACTTAACAGTGCTGGGTCCTTAAAACCTCTCTTGAAAAAAGGAGGGTTGCTTTACTGATTTTTAAAGAATTTTTATTGGTTGTTGTTTTTATTTAAACCTTTTGTGCTAATTTATTTGTGTATTAAGGTCTGATGAAGAGGATTGCCTTAAAAGTGCTTACCTAACTTTGTGTTTTGGAATAAATTTCAAGTATTTTATTCTCCAGCCTACAAGTCTCTTTACTCAAACTTACTACAGGTGTTTGATTCCCCAAGCAAATTACAAATCCCATTTTTTTAAACGCACCAATAGCTTTGAATTCACTTGAAGTCATCAAAGATAATGTTTGGCAAATAGAAAAAAAAATGAAAACCATTTGCTGATACCACTTTTGACGAATAACTCAAAAATTCTGTTTTTGCAGGGTGGTCGGGTACCCGGCACCCCCCTCCTGAGTTATATATACCAACTCTGAGGTCACACAACAGTGGAGAATAAAAGCAAATCCTACTGTCAACAAAAGTAATTTCAGGGATCAGCACTTGCTGCTTTTGTGTTCTCTAAAATTTTGTTTGATGAGACAATGTACTCCCAACAACATTTTGGGGGAATAGGTTCAATTCCTGCTGCCCTTTATATATAGTTTGTGAGATAACAGATACTTGCAACTTTCTGATCCAAATCTATGCTAAATTCCTGCCTTACCTGAAACATAGTTCAGCACCTTTACACATAATGAGTCAGCTCCCAAGAGCCAGAAATAGTGTCTGTCAAACAAACCACAGATTTATTATTTTATTTATTTTATTTTACATTTGTTGACTGGGCTAGTCTAACTGGATATATGTCCATTTTCAGTAGAGGCCCGGGGAGAAAAACTTCAAGCATCAGCAGTGACAAAGAATACAATATATAGCAATAGTCAAATGAATTACAGTACATTGGCTACATTGGTCAGAACAAAATTGTACTGAGTCATTTAGTAGGTTTAAGTTAATATCAAATACAGAGAGAAAAACAATTATTTTTTTTCATAATATGAAGGAAATAGTAAATTACAGAGTAGGCAGCATATAGCAATAGTCAAATGAATTACAGTACATTGGCTACATAGGTCAGAACAAAATTGTACTGAGTCATTTAGTAAGTCTAAGTTAATATCAAATACAGAGAGAAAAACATTTTTTTTTCATAATATGAAGGAAATAGTAAATTACAGAGTAGGCAGCATAGAATAGTAGAGAAGAGAAGTTTAGAGAGAGCAAGAAGGGGAATGAGATATCAGTCTGGGTTAGAGCATGGACAAAGCCAATGAGATTTAAAATGTTCTTTAAGATGTTTTTTAAATAGAGAAGTGGAAGCAAGGGTGGAAAGTTCAGTAGGAAGCTGGTTCCAGTTTTTACCTAGTGTGTTGGAGAAAAGTGAGTCCCTAGCTTTGTTTTTTGACTTAATAGTGGAAACTAGGAGCTTATTAGCTCAGATGCTCATAAGCCTAGTACTTATTATACAGCAGGGACTTCTTACTGTAACATTTGTTAATGTCTGTTATGTACTTCACAGATAAAGATTCTAGTTGTCTACTGATGTACTATGTTCTTCATCTGTAAATATGTTGCAAGTAATTGCTATGTTAAATTGTTAATCACTATGTAATCCAATGTAACTACTGTCTGTTTATTTTACTGTGGAGCTTTTCTCCCCGGGCCTCCGCTGAAAATGGACCCACGTCCAGTCGGACACTCCCGGTCAACACATGTAAAGAGATAAAAAAATAAATAAATAAATAAGCTGAGTGTAGAGTTGCAAGATTTTTGTAGGGTGTAATCAGATTAGTGAGGATAGGGGTATTGTTAGGGTGGTAAAGGGTCTTTTGGGTGATAACAAGTTGTTGACACAGTACTTGGTTCTGCAGTTCTAACCATCCCAGTTGTTTGAGGTTGTGACAGTGGTGAGTTCTAAAGGGGGTCCCAGTGGCAAATCTGGCTATGTTATTATAACTGGTGGAAAGTTTGGTGAGGTTGTTTTTAGATAGATTGGTATATATAGCAGAAGCATAGAACAGGGTAGAGATAAGGTGGGTCTGGGCAATAGTCATTCTGGCTGAAGGGGTAAGGAAGGGTTTGATCCTGTAAAGGGTGCCTAGTTTTTTGTTGACAGACTTTATTGTAGAATTAATGTGGTCATCATAGCTAAGGTTGTTATCAATTGTTACTCATAGTAGATGGGTTGTAGTGTCTGGGGATATGTTAGTTGCATTGTCTGAGGTTATTGTGAAGTACAGTTGAGGTGATTTTTGAGTTGGAGCAAAGAGCAATAATTTTGTTTGTTTGGGGTTCAGGAAGAGGCATTGTTGCATGAACCAATTTTCAACACTGTTGAATACAGTTTGGGTGAGGGACTGGAGAGAGGCTATGGACTTGGCTGAACAAATTAAAGTAGAGTCATCTGCATATTGTATGCAAGTGGCTTGAGGACTTTTGGTATGTAGATCATTAATAAACAATGAAAAGAGTAGAGGTCCTAAGATAGAGCCTTGGGGTACTCCAATATTCACTGGGAGGGATGTAGAAAGATTATTATCCCAAAGTACTGCTTGCTGTCTGTTTTCCAGGTAGGACTTGAACCATTGTAATGCTTGTGGATTAAGTGATTGGGCTTTTAGTATGTCTATAAGTATGTTACGGTTCACCATATCAAAGGCTTTTGAAAGGTCAATAAATAGTGCAGAGGAAAAAGTGTTATTGTTACAATTTTTGTTTATGGAGTCAGAAAAGGATAGCAGGGTAGTTGTTGTGCTATGGAATGGCCTGAAGCCATGTTGGCAGTTGGCAAGTAGATTATTTTGGGGAAGGTGGTTAAGTAGTTGTCTGTGAATGCATTTTTTCCATTATCTTAGCTATTGGAGAGAGTAAGGCAATACGCCGAAAGTTGGAGAGCTCAGTAGATGACCCACCTTTATGTAAAGGGATGATATGGGATACTTTCCATATGGCAGGGATTTTGCTTTCTAAAATAGTTCTTTTGATAAGGATGGCGATGAGATAGACCATGGCTTTTGTTGCAATTTGCAGGTATTCAGCTGGCAGACAGTCAGCAGAAGGGGTGCAAGGTTTTAGTTTTTGAAGGAGGTTGCAGATGATGGATGTAGGTACAGGTTGTATTTAAAAGGCAGGAGAAGGTGTCTTAGTGGTATGTAATGGGGACGTGGTAGTAGGTGGTAGAGTACTGGCTAGGGTTTGAATGGCTCCAGTAAAGTCATTATTAAAGGCATCGGGAATCTGGTTGGAGTTATTATGGTTGAATCCTGTAGGGGCAGGAGTTGTAGAGTGCCCTGGCTGAAGAAGTTTGTTTATGCCTGACCAGAATGTTTGTGGTTTTTGTTGATGGTTTTGTTGGAGGTGAAGGTAATGGTCTTTTTTTGTCTCTGAGAATATCTTTCTTGGTGGCATTTCTTAACAGTTTAAAGTAAAGGTGATCTGATGGACATTTGGAAGCTCTCCATTTAGCCCAGACTTTATTTCTAAGGAGGATGTTTTGCCTAGTTTGTTTCGTGAGCCATTTTGGTTCTTATTCGGGAAGAGTGATAGGGGGTGTGGTAATCTAGGATTTGAAGAAATTTAGTGTTAAAATAGGTCACTGCTTCATCAAGTTGAAGATGAGACATTGGTGACCAGTCACATGCTTTCAGTTCATTTAGGAAGCTCTCTGGATTAAAAACTTTTTTGGAGCGGGAGGTTTTAAAATTATTAGTAGTTGGGATATGGACTCTTTGTTTAATAATGTAGGTTAGCATATAGTCACTAATATCGTCAGGAAGGGTTCCTGGTTTATAAGTATCAAGGTGGCTGTTGATAAGGATCCAGTCTAGGGTGGTTTCCCTACTGCTTGGCTTACGGATTCTAGTAGGAGTGGTTATAATTTGTGAGAATCCATAAAGATTTATGTGGTTAGTAGGATTAGGGGAACTACATGCAACCCAGTCTATAGTAAAGTCACCTAATACAATGGTCTCCTGAGGTAGATGGGTAGAGAGGTAACTAAGTAAGTTTTCCAGAGTATTGGTATTATTTCCAGGGGGGAGATATGTGCAAATTAGATAGCTAGATTTAAAGTTGTTGATTTGAAGTTTGGCAGTAAGGGTTTCTGAATTGGTATCTGATGGTAGGAGCACATTGAAGGGTGAAACTTGGAGTTTAGATTTGTACAAAATGGCTATATCTCCACCCTTTTTGGTTTTACGGTCACATCTCAGAATATTATATCCAGGAGGGGTAATCTCCTGGTCTAGAGTTGAGGGCTTCAGCCATGTCTCTGTAATACAGAGAATATCAAATAAGTGCACATCTAAGAGTGCATGTAGGTGGGTAATTTTATTGTTTATGCTTCGAATATTAAGGTGAGCTACCAGGAGGGAGTTAGGTGGTTTAGTTAAGGTGGTGATATCAGGCAATGTTAGATTGTGTAGGTTATTGGGATTATCAGTACTGGGGCCAGGGTTTGGATGAATATCACCAGCTAATAGGGTGTGTTGATGAGGATATTGTACAAACTTAAGGATTTTGTAGTAATTATTTGAGTTTTTTTGATAAGGAAGTAAGTAAGATGGGTAGCTCTATGATATTTTGGTAATATATAGATAGAGGTGGAGGTTGCATTACTGTGGTTGAGGGAGTAGATGCAAGAAAATGGTAGAGTCTGATGGAAGTCGTGGTGTTCAGGAAGAGAAAAATGTTCAAAGAAGGTTAGTGTGTATGGTATTGTAAGAGAGGCAAGAGTTGTAGTTAAGAGTAGTATGTTTGTGAGTATAGTCTTGTGTGTTGGGGCCGTAGGGATGTGTAAATAAGTGGCTAGAGTAAGTTGTGGGAGGGAGTACAGTAAGTAAAAGGAGAGAGTGGTATAAGATATTATAATCTATTTGGTCCCCCCAGAAACTTATGTTTAGTCACTAACTGACGAAGATGGATATAAATTATACAAATTGCCACTGTTTTTGCTTCACTGATTTTATCTTCCAAACTAGGCTAAATCTGGCTATTAAGCCAAAAAGTTTAAAGATGTCAGAACTAGGATTCAGCAATATAATTAATATGTCCTATGAAAATTAACTTATTTTTAGATTATTTGTTTTCTCTTTGTACCCCTTACGGCCCACACTATTTTTGCAGGATACAATGCAAAAAGTCCCCCAAAAGCCAAAGTGATCTCCTTACGTATATATTATACTAAGCATTATCTATGCTATCCTTATATCAATAGTGACATAAACTCATTGTAGTCATGATTTAGGACTGACACTGGTTGGTAAGAAGCAGCACTCCAGAGGTTCTTCCCTTTTTTGGGGATCACTGAAACCACCTCCAACCTCCAAGACTATTATCCCGCCCCCAACACATTATACATAAACTTAAGTTCATCTGCAATGTCCTGTCCTCTATTAATTTTCCATAAAACAGTTGGGAGACCATTCCAACTTGAAAATGTATTAAATGATTGAGCAGAAACCACCAGATACAGATCATTTTCATTTATAGATTTCATCAAGCTATCACCCAGTGTTTGTCTCAGTCTTGGAAGTTCTACCATTTTCTAAAAAATCTAGCTCATTAACACTCAGGTTTCACAATTCCCCACTTCAGGCCTATATTACAATTTGTAATTCCTCCTAAAGACATCCAAGATCTGTAAGAGATATCCCTCTAAAACCCTTCCTCTCCCCTTATTACTGTTATTACCTGGACCACTTGGTGCTGCCATAGTCCCAGTGCAAAACATTTAGTTGCCTTTGGTGATATCTAAAAATAAGAATCCCTAACTGCAGACTTTCTGAATTGTAGTCACCTTTCAAAATATTGCTAGGTCTCTCCCTTTGTTTTTTTCCTAATTAGGTAATTTGCACCCCACTTAACTGTCATCACATCTTCTGGATCTCACAACCTCTACTTACTGCTTCTTCAGATTTTCTTTACTTCTCCTGTCTTCTAAGTTGCATCACACCTCCTTATTGCTTCCTTCACCCTTACTATTAGCTCCTCCCACTTGAAGAAGTTACACCCCTTTGTACACCTAAATTCTCATCATCTCCTAAAACCACTCCTGCTCTAATACATACACACTATCCAGTGCCTGTCCCTGCTCTCTTTTATAACAATTTCCTTTTCCAAGGCAACCAGAACATCATTTCACAAAAGCAAATGGACAAGATATTACATCTTAATTTATAGATATGTCTCTTTGTTATATAGTCCATTTGGTCTAGACCGAGCCCTGTAGCTTGGTGAAAAATGTGCATTGTCCTCCTGTTATACACCTTCATTCCAGAACCTAAAAGTTTCCTTTAAACCAGAGAAAGTACAGAGGCTCCCATAATATATCTGCACTTGTGACAAATAGACTCTCCCTGGGACTCCCTCCCCTTCTTCTACACCAGTTACTAAATTTTGATCTCCCATAGAAAGACAAACTCCTTACTGAAACTGCAGTAACTACATCTCTATACCTTGAAGATCTAACTGTGCAACTCTAATTGGAATATAAACTGAAATCAGCATTAAGTAATTCTACATTCCATCTTTTAGCCCCTGCAGATTTCCCCTATGAATACACCAGAACATGCTTTAAGTCAAAAAGGACATTCTTGGAAAGCATTAGCACCACCACCCTTTGGCACACTCCTACATAAATTGATGATGCTGCCATTTTACACCCCCTACCCTGTAGCTTCAGATGCTGCTCTTGAGAAAAGGGCAAGTCTTTTAATACAATTACATTGTATTTTCTTAACATTACAAAAAGTCTATGTCTTCACAAAGGAGATGCTGTTGACATTCCATGTAATTATCATAATCCTTCAACATATCCAGTCACTAGTGTACCAATCATCTTTTTCAGATTTGCTCTTTCTTCTCTGTAGCTTGTCTGGTCAGGATAAAACAGATGAACATTCGTGGGTTCTGTTCAAGCAGCTTTATTACACAAAAACAGGTCTATAGTAGAACATTGACTTGTTAAAATGGTGAATGTTCTAATATCACCCCTATTCAGTGAACGCTGACAATATCGTACATGCATAACAGCAAATTTTTTCCCAGGCACATGATCTCTATTTATATGCACTTGCCTACATCTGGAAATGCTTCTTAAAGGTACATACACACGCACTGCTCTATATCCTCCCTCTTTTGAGAAATAGTCCTTATATGAAATGATAGTATTCAATGACATGCACTTTACTGAAATGATCTTTTGACATGCAATCATACAAAATTATACACATAGAAAACAACTATGTCCATGTTGCTGTCTGTTTTACACTAGGTCTTGAAATACAACCTGACCGTGTAACATAAAAGTCAGAATTGGCTCTAGAAATGGGGACTGTCTTCAAGGAATATTCAACTGGGGACTGTCTTCAAGGAATGTTCAACTGTGGAAACATCTGGGACATCCTCAGGAACAGGAATGGATACTGTGACACGTTCTTCAGTACGAACATTGTCTGGGTTGCTCTGAAATCTAGAGACTGTATTCCAGGTACGATGCTGTGGTTTCTCCTGTATTCTGTACCCTCAGATTCCACTAAGTAGGATCTCAGCCTGGTACATATACCTCTCACTTGACCAATTCGATCAAAGCCTTTTGCCATTTGCATCCTCACTGTCTCTCCTTCTTTTAATGAACGAAGAAATCTGCTCATTTTATCATAGCTGGACTTCTGAGAAGAACGCTTCTTAAAAAGTTGGACTTTGCTTGCTCTGTTGTTTTTAGCATTAGGCACCAACAAACTAGAACTGATAGGCATGGTTGCTCTAGTTTGCCTAGATAGAAGTCTCTGAGCAGATGAGCCCAGTAGATTGTCACAGGGTATATTTCTAAGATTAATTAAATTCATGAAAATATTGGTATTGTCATGCTTTGACCTCTCCAGTATTTGCTTTGCACAATGTACTGCATGCTCACCAAGGCCATTTGACTGATGACATTCAGGACTGCTAGTAACATGGATAAAGTCCCACTCTTTAGCAAATCTCTGAAACAATTGACTGGTAAACTAAGAACAATTGTCAGAAATAACTTTGTGTGGACTACCATGGACAAAGAAAGTATGTTTCATCTTAGTAATAACAGCACTGGATGCTAGGTTAGGTAGCAAATAGATCTCATACCAGTTCAAATAAGAGTCTACCAATACTAAGTAACGTTGACTGTTCCACTCAAATATGTCAGTTGCTACTGTTGACCAAGGTAGTTCAGGAATGTGGCTTAGCTGAAGTGGCTCTTTTTGCAAATGCAGCTTAGTAATGTTGCACACTGAACAAGAAGAAAGCACTTTATCAATGTGTTTTGATACATAAGGCCAACATACTAGTCCTCTCACCCTTCTTTTGGTAGAATCAGAACCTGGGTGGCCACGATGGAACATCTGAATGTATTCACGTTGTAAGGAAGTAGGAACAACAACTTTTGGACCTTTGAAAATGATACCCTCTTCCATCAGCATCTCATCTCTGTATGGAAAGTAAGGTTGAACTTCTGGAGGTACACTGGATTGCTTTGATGGCCATCCTACATTGATGAAGTGGCTAAGCTTTTGCAAAATTGATCAGTCTTTATATGATCTCTTACCTCATTATGTCTTGTGGTAGAAAAAGTGCACACTTCTATGACATCAGAGTCAAAATTCTCTGCATTAACCTGCTCTGTGACATTTGTGGATGATCTGGAAATGGTATTAGCCAGATAAAGAAGTTTTCCTTTTGTATAGACCAATTTGAAATTGTACTTTTGCAATTTGAGTATCATTCTTTGGAATCTTGCTGGAGGGGAATGCATATATTTCTTTAAAATAGTAACTAGAGGATGATGGTTAGTTTCTTTCTGGACTGCTCAACCATAAATATAATCATGGAACTTTGAACATGCAAACACAATTGCCAAAGTTCCTTCTCAATTTGACCATACTGCAGCTCAGTTTGGGTAAGAGTTCTGGATGCACAGGCAACAGGCCTGCCCTCTTGCAGAATAACTGAATCAAGACCGAACCTTGAAGAATCACAGGAAAAGGAAAGAACTACTGGTTTGTGGACATCGTAGTATTTTAATGTATGAGGATTAGCAATTTTCTGTTTGAGGTTAACAAATGCTCTCTGGTATTGTTCTAACCATGACCAAGCAACATTTTTGTGTGTCAGATCTCTTAAAGGTGCTGATAACTCACTAAAGTCAGGGATAAATTTGCCCAAATAGTCATACCAAAAAAAATGTTGAAGGGCTTGGACATTGTCTGAAGCTGGCATCTCAAGAATGGCTGCTTGCTTGTAAGGATCTGGTCGTAAGCCTGTACTGGTAAATAAATGACCTTTTTCTGGTAGTCTGAATTTGCACTTCAGAGGATTGAGCTTTAACTTCTCTTCATGCACTCTGTCCAGAACTTTCCTGAGGTTTCTGTCATGCTCTGCTTCACCACTATCTCCAAGTAGTAAATCAACTATTATTGCACATGGGTAGCCTGAAACAATTTGCTCCATTGCACACTGAAAGACTTCGCTGGCAAAATTTATTCCAAAAGACATCCTGAGGAATCTGTATCTACCAAATGGGGTACTGAATGTAGTCAGTAGAGAAGACTTGTGATCAAGCATCACTTGCCAAAATTAATTCTTCACATCTAACACAGAAAAAACAGTGGCATTTGGCATGAAGGATGCAATTTTATTGACTGTATGCATAGGATGATGAGGTCTTTTTAATGCCTTGTTCAAGTCTCTTGGGTCAATGCATATTCTGATTTAATCTGAATTTTCATTATAAGCAGCTACCATGGAAGATACCCACTCAGTTGGTTATGTAACTGGACAAGTCACACCTTGCTGCACCATTTTGTCTAACTGGACATAACATTGCCCTGCATAGCTATTGGAAGTCTCCTTGCTTGTCTGACCACTGGACTGACCTCTGGGTCTACTTTCATGGAGTACATAACTGGAAGTTTGCCTAACTTGTTTTTGAATACATAAGTGTACTCTGAGAAAATTGTATCACTAAAGTTGGAACTGGGATATGTGCTTACATGATGTATTTCTTTGGTAAAAGAAAGCAGTTTCATTCTTAAACTGTCTCTGAGACCTAATAATGACTGCACGGGGCTTCAGACTACATAAAATTGCAAGCTGTAACTGCCCCCAGCTGAATAACATGAAAACATTACAGAGCACTCATTTTGAATCTCTTCACCTCCATAAGCATAACGTTTCACACAACAGACCAAATTAAGTTGCTCACCAGCCCTCACTTTAGCAAATATTTCTGCTGAGATTACATTAAACTTTGAGCCAGTGTCTACTTTGTGCTCTGTGGGTTTACCATTGATCAGGACAGTACAAAATACTTAATTCTTTACCAATAAATCTACTGAATTAACCTTTTCACCGACCACTGATACACCATCTACATAGAAAGTAGGGCTGCAGCTCTCTATATGATCAACTTGCTTTTTTGAATGACCTTTCATAATAACTGAAAGAGGTTTTCTTGATTTACAAAACTTTTGAAAATGATTTAATTTTTTACACTTGTGGCATTGTTGACCAAATGCTAAGCACTTCTCTCTTTTAGACTCATGGTTAGCTCCACAATTATAACAGTTAGCAATAAGATTTGACTTGGGTTTTGATGACTCACTCTTATACTATACTGAGCATGCTCCTTTAACTTAACTAGTCTTGGAACTTGCTATAAAGCTCCAGATTTTCCTGGTCACACCCACAGGGGTTGCTGCTGTCATGTACTTAGGCCTGTTTCTGTTTGCCACATGTTGCATGCTATATACATTTGCTCTGGAGGCTGCTGAAACCATGCCTTTATCACTTGTAAGCATACTTGTGTGCCTTTCTGTTAACTCTTGGATTTGACAAATCACTATGGCTTTACTTAACAAAAATCACTGTCACAAAACTAAATCTTTCTCACTGTAGCGCTATTAACACCACACACAAGCCTGTCCTTTATTAATTCATCTTTTAAGTCACCAGATCTGCACATTTTAGCTTTATTTCTCAAGTCAGTGATATAAGCTGCAAAAGTTTCACCTGGCTTTTGGTGTCTTGTATAAAATAAGAGCCTTTCTAATGTAACATTTATGTGGTGGTTGCATATATCTCTAAATTTATGTTTTAAGCACTCAAGGTCTTCCCTTGATTCAGCCAGTACCACAATATGATGGTTTGCCCCCTCTCCTGCATATATCTCTAGTGCATACACAAACAAATGCTCTCTTTCAATGGCTTCTGACACAGCTAAGTTAAGCAAAATGAATGGCCTTGTACGTGCATCTTTGTCAGAAAAGCTGCTTGTATTAAAATATCATATTCCTGCTAGACTACTCTCCAATTTTCTCCAATATGATGATCAAACACAAGTGGACCTGGTCTGTGAAATGCCTCTACCATATCAACACACAGTAGTGAAGGTGCTTAAAGTTATGTACGAACATACCCAAACAAATTTATATATATATATATATATATATATATATATATATATATATATATGGGTCTGCATTTCTTGATCGAAATTTCACAATCTTGAACAAGAAACATAGAAACCCACTTAAACAAAAGTGCACTTTCACAAAAGCTGATTCAAAACAAACTACTTTAAACACTATTTTGCAGGGGGGCAAATAAACTGTACACAGCACTTGAACCTTTCAAAATTACTGTACTTTGTGAAATAACTGCACAGTGTAAGAAACACTCTGAAATGGTTGCTCTGAGAATAAATGCACACAGCACAAGAATGTTTTCAAAATGGCTGTACGTTGACTGCACTTTGCAATATAACTGTACTTTTCACACAACAAACTCTTTGAAATAATTGTACTGTAATTAAGCACAGACTCTCCAAACAGTACTTCGAACAACTCTAGTTATGCTTCGAGTGGCTTTGGTCAATGCAAAACAGTAGTTTGCACTCAAACATGGTCTTTTACTAAAAAAGATGCAGTCACTTTGCTTTTTGAGGTTATTTTACCCTTTTGTTATACTTGTTATGCCCTTTGAATCGCTTATCATGCTCAATATACTTTTCTTGTGCCCGTTTTACTTTATGCATGCTCGTTATGCAAGCCAAAGGTAATTCTGAGCACCACAGGGAAAGCTGTGCTAGTTTTATCAAATATCATGTTTTGAACATTTTGTTTAATTAATAATGTGGTTTGTGCCTTTCGTTTGTTTCATAATACGTTTTGTGCTACTCGCTTGATTAATAATGCATGTTGTGCCTTATAAATGCGCTGTTTCATTTTCTTTGCCAAATAAATCATTTGTGCAGTTTTCTTTACCTTTAGCTTTATTTCTAACCCTTTTTCATTTGCCTGTACTCCATTTCACTCAAACTGCTTAGTCTGCCTTCACCTTCAACTCAATACTTCAAGACTTGAAGAAGTTGCTTTTTTAATCTCGGTTCTGACACCATGTCACTCATCTGATCAGGATAAAACACACAAACATTCATGGGTTCTGTTCAAGCAGCTTTATTACATTCAAGCACATCAAAAATGAGGCTTCGTAACTTAAACTTAAACTTATAAACAGACTGACTACCACACTCATACATGCTAACACTCTGCCTATTATCTCAAAATGGCACTGCTGCCTGCATGTGCTCACTATTTATACGCATGTGCTACATCTGGAAATGCTTTAAAAAGGTAACCACACATGCTCTGATCTACATTCTCCACAGTCCATGCTTTGCTTATTGTGTTTATTACCTCAGCACAGCTGCCACTCCAGATACAATTTTGCTTTAGCCAACCCACTCTTCATGAATCTACACTAACTACCACCTATTAATAGGGATTTCACCTCAAATCTCCCTTTAAACAGCAAAAGGAAATTTACAAAAATAACTGTATACAGATTTGAGCAGTTTTATAATAATGAGTCTAAGGAATAAATTCTAATATAAGTGCATATTAGGAATGTAATTAATTTTGTCTCTTAAAATAAGCTTCAGTCCTTATATGCTCACTATCCCTCCCAAATAACTTGTTTTCAGTACTAACTTCACCACACTCCATCACTTAAACTTCTAAACATAAGAAAAAAATCATACAAAAACAACTGTTTTTCTTGGATGCAAGGATATGGATTATTTGCACACCCTCAGCTCGCAAATACAAAGAAAACCTGAGCATTGCTTTGGATTCTAGGCCAGCACAGGACAGTTCTAGGCCAGCAGAGGGCAGATTTCTGGTTACTGTAACTGAATGAGAAGTGTACAGAAGAACTAGGTGAGCCTTAAAAATATTTAGCAATCTAAATCTTCAAAAAAAATTAATTCACAGGTATGTTCTTGCTATTGTGTTAGCACAAAGCCATGTGTTAAAAAGGATTTGTAATGTATGCAGGTTTTTTTGAGATATTACAATAGAGGCAGGAAGCATTCCTTCTGTGATATCAAACTTCAAACGACAACTCTTAGGGGATGCAGGTATCTAGAGAACATCCAAACATCCAGCAGTAATTCAGGGCACAGATCTTCCATAACTCAGTAAAAATACTGGTAAATCCCTAATCTGATTGTCTGAATACTGCAGAAATGTTTGTTTAATGGAACTTGGCATTTTAGACCAAAGTACTCATTAACCACAAAATTATTTTCTGCTCATATTTACTGTTTATAACAATATGAGGTTGTTTTATTGACTATTCTTTGCCTAGAATGTGTTTTCAAGGTTGCATATACATATATATATATATATATATATATATGTGTGTGTGTGTGTGTGTGTGTGTGTGTGTGTGTGTGTGTGTGTGTGTGTGTGTGTGTGTGTGTGTGTGTGTGTGTGTGTGTGTGTGTATGTGTGGATCTACAATTACTAGTCGATCCACACAAATGTCAAGGTGCTTAACATCAACACATGTCAATGAAAATTCATTGACATACTACCATGCATGCTCTGAGGCTAATTATCAGACCATGCAAAACAGAGTGATTTATGTGGGGGGGGGGGGGGGTAAGCCTACTGCATCACCTGAAAATGATATAGATGACATATCCCCCTACACAGCAGACTGTTGATCTTGCACATCTGTCGAACATCTGTATATGTCCATCAAAGTGTGTCAACAATAGAGAGGTAAATTAACTACAAATCAATCTATGCTATCTATGTATATAAGTATATAAATATATAAGTATATGCATATATTTAGGTTCTAGTGACCTGGCAGAATGAGTGTTATGTCAACAACTGCCTAGGCGATTGCATGTGATCCAATAGACAGCTGATCAACGCATGTAAGAGATCACACAAATCCAGAAGATGACAAATTTGCCCTTACCCTGCGTTTGTGTAATCTCAGACTGTGGAGGGGTGCATCGGGTCTTGCCCACTATAAAAAAAAAAATGATAATTTATTTATTTTATTTTTTTAAAAGGTGAAGATCACATGTGCTAGCGTGTCAACACCAACATTTTCAACATTTTGATGTTGACATTCTGTCAAGTGACAATAGGTGTTTTTGTTCTTTAGTGGTGCTCCCATATAGATAGATAGATAAAGATGTTTGTGTGCGTGTGCCTATATGCATGCATGTGTGAGAGTGTGGGTGTGGCTGGGTGTGTGTCGGTGTACACACTTATAAAATGAGAGTGTATAAGATAATAATAATGACATCATCGTAATAAATAGAAATTACACTTAAAATATCATGGGCACACTTCCTGGATTTCATCAAATGAAAATTATATTTTAACTTTTTTTTGCGAACCACAAACAAGTATCCTTGACTATATTATATCTTGTTATTTTTAGAACTACAATGTCAACACGTATATTCAAGGTGTTAAAGAGTCCAACCACTGATACAGAATTTTGAAGGTGGTACCTTTCCTAATTTTCCTTGTAGACTAGAAACAAATAGCATATGATGTATCTGCTTTAGTCTGAGTGTAATCCCATCCATTATTTTATGATAACTGTTTGTTCTCATGTAGGAGTAGCAACTGATTAACACAGACATTGTGAGAACATTTTTTTTAATTTATTTTATGTGGTATTTGTTTACTGGGAAAGTCCATTTGGGCATGAATCCCATTTTCAGCAGACACCTGGGGAGAAAAGCTCCACATTCATAGTTCAATTAATAAATTAAACAATATTATCATATGAAGTACAGTAACAAATAGTAGAATTGATATACAGGATAAATAAAGTCAGATCAGAAAACCATACAGTGAATACTGACAACAATCATAGGATATTGAACACCTACTAAAGTACAATCAATAGTGATAACCAATGATAAAGATGTTAAACATTTTAAATATGGGCAAAATGCTAAGAGAATGGAAAGATTTTGCAGTTGGAAGGAGATTAGGAAATGGAGTTAAAGTAGGTAGCTATCGGAGAAGTAGCTGGTGCTTTGGCTAATAAGAGAAGGGAGGAAAGGAAAGGGGACAAAAAAGAACAAAGGAAAGAGAAGGACGAAGGGAGAAGGAATGAAGAAGGAAGAGAAAGGAAGGAGTAACGGGTCATGTCAGCCTGGTGTATGACATGTACAGAGCCAGGAGATAAGGAGAAATCTCTTTAGAGATTGTTTGCATATTGAATACATGGTACTTTAATATCAGTAGGAATACTGTTACAGACCTTGGCTACTGAGTGGGGATATAGGCAGTGACCGATAGATTTTATTTGGTTGATGGATGTCAAGGAGGCATTTCTCAGATGAGTGAAGACGGTGTTTAGGGAGGTAATGGTTAAGAATGGTACTGGTTGCTGGGCAGGATGAGGATTTATATCCCATTATCTTATCAGCAAGGAAGAGTTGGGTGAACTTGAGGTACCGAAGTAACTTAAGCCAGTTTAAATATCTGAGGTCAGAGCATTTGTGAGAGTTGTATGACTGACTGGCTGAAAATCTAGCTACTTTGTTGCAGCAAAACTCAAGTTTTAATCCGAGGAAGATCTAGATGTTGGTGAAAATGGGGGAGGCATATAGCAGTGAAGGAAGGAGGTATGTATTGGCCAGAGTAACTCTTGAGGAGTTGGTAAGGAATCTTTTTGATTTATAGAGCATGCCCAGATTGTGGTGTGTTGCCTTTATGCACTTTTGAATCTGAAGATCAAATTTCAGTTGATCATCTATTATGATGCCAAATAACTTTGTGTGAGGTACAACTTTAATTTTAGTGTTGTTGAGAGAGGATATTTTGAAGGTGTCTTTCATGTGTGTTTGTCATTTGGGGAGAAATAAGAGCAGTTTTGTTTTATTTGGATTTCTTAAAGCTGATTGTCACTGAGACAGTTTTCAGTAGAGTTGAAAGCCTGCTGAATGATAGATTGTAACTAGGAAGAACTATCAGATGAGAACATGACAACGCAGTCATCTGCATATTATATAAGTGTAGCTTGTTGGGAGGATGTATGGAGATCATTTATAAATATGTTAAGAAGGAGAGGGCCATGAATGGAGCCTCTTCCTCCACACTAGCCTCATCCTCCTCTTCTGTCACACTTCAATCCCTCACAGACTGCAAGATCCTAAGGCTCTCCTAACTCCTTCGCTGTTTCTATACCATATCCTTAAGCTACTGCTCAGGCTGTAATGCCTCTATTCTTAACTCTCTCACTATATTTCTGCATCACTAACTTTCTGGCTATTATTTTCCTATCTGAAACTAACATTCTACTTTTCATGTACTATAACAGTCAATGTCACACATTGCACTACCTACTTACAATTTTTGGACACTAGCTACATCATGTATGGTGAGAGTGACTATTATTGTCTATAATGTTTTAACTGTATAGAATCATCTACGTGTGTAGTATATATTGTAACATCTTGTAACATAATTCATTATTTCAACTTATTTTTGTATAGTATTGCTAATGTGATTTGTATTGTATTGGATTCTATTGGATTTTATTGTACTGTATGTGAAGCTTTTCTCCCCTGGCCTCTGCTGAAAATGGGTTCTGTAGACCCAGTCAGACCACCCCAGTAAAGAAATGTCAAATAAAATAAATAAATAAATCATTTATAAATATGTTAAAAAGGAGACAGACAAGAACGGAGCCTTGTGGGACACCTGTATCAACTGGGAGAAAAGATGAGTGAGTAAAAATCCATTTAACTGATTGTAGCTGGTTACATAGGTAGCTAGACCAAGTGACAGTTGTACTGGAAAAGCCTAAAGCAGACATTTTTGAGAGTAGTTTGGTATGTGAGACTGTATCAAAAGCTTTATAGAGATCTAAAAAGAGAGAAAAAACTAAATTGTTGTCATCTCTGGCTTTACTGACTTGGTCCAAAAAGACAACAAGAGCAATTGTTGTGCTATGATCTGGGAAAAAGCCATGTTGGGTACAGATTAATAGATTTTCTTGGAGTAAGTATTGTAAAAGTTATTTAGGAATACATTTTGCTAAGATCTTGGAAAAAGGGGACAAGCATGCAATTGGTCTGAAGTTTGTTATTTTAGTGGAGTTTCCTCTTTTATGAACAGGGATGGTGAAAACTGTTTCTAGAGAGAGGGGCATATAACTCACAAATGGATCAATTGATCGAGATAGAGACTGGCTAGGCAATAAATGTGGACAGCAATCTTTACATTTTCATATTGGAGATTGTCTACAGAAGGGGATCAGGGCTTTTAAGATTGTTTTTAAGTTTTAAATGGCATTGTTAGAGCTTTGAAGTTTGTCGAGATTCTGTAGGGAGTTTTGAGGCAAGGTGGCTATAAGGTCTATAAAATGGGAGTTAAATTTAGAAGCAGTTTCTAAGGGTGAGATGTTTGGACAAGGGTCATGGATGCTAGGAGTTCCAGGATGTAATATTTTCTTGACAGTGAACCAAAACTTTTGGGGGTAGTGTTTTTGGTTATCCTGTGGGTTGAAGTAATAATATTTCATATCAGCAGTAATTTGATTTTTTGTCATGTTTCAAAGTTATTTGTAGATTTGTAGGTGAGCTTGAGATGTGTATTTTTGCCAGCTTTTTCTCTTTTATACATTAAGTGTCTACTAGAAGGGGATAGCCAGGGTGACTGGGTGAATTAAACTCTCTTTTTTTCCTTATAGGAGCAAGACTATTGAGAATGTCAAGAAATATGGTATTAAATTTTAGAACAACATTATCCAGTGGGAGGAATGGAGGATGAAACAATTAATCTTATTAAGGATGCCATTAGAGATCTTGGACTTGAAATTTGAGAGGTTACAGCAGTCTTTATAAAGGTGCAGTTTGATATGGTGAGATTCTAGTCTCTGAACATAAGTAAGATGGTGATCACTGTGGGAGTCTGGAAGGGTATTTGGAGAGTCATAAAGGTTATGATTTGAGACTAGGATCCAGTCCAGAGTAGTCCCTATGTTATTATCTTTGTTGAAGTGAGTATGGGAAGTTATGAGTTGTTTGAAACCTTACAGACTGATAGTAGTGGAAGGGTAGTCTGATGTGAAAGTTTGCCAGCTAATATTGACATCAGCAAGAATTATTATTTCAAGAGAAATGGAACAAGATACCTAGTGTAGGATGTCTTCCACAGCAGGGATGTTATCTCCTGGGGGAACATATTGGGCACTTATATATAGTGTTTTATGCTCATTTAACTTACAGTGAGAGACAAGGATCTCATCAGAGAGGAATTTAGGTAGGGAAACAGAAGCAGGTGAGACAGAGACATGTTAAAAAACATGATTGTTACACCACCACTGTTTTTATTTAATCTATCAGAGCAGATGATAGTATAGGTAGGGGGGAGAATTTCAGAGTCTTTTTTTATGTGGTTTGAGCCAAGTTTCTTTAAGAATAATAATGTCTGGGGAGTAATGAGTGATCCAGGAATGAAATCCAGAGACTCTGTTTACTATACCTTAAATATTCATGGATATGATTTTCAAATTTTTAGTATATGTTGTTATAGTAGAATTGGGAGCTGGTGGAGAAGTGATGCATCGGATCCTGGGTTTGGGTGGATATTGCTGCATAATATGATCTTTTTCAGTATGTACTCACTAGTGAGGGTTTACATATGTTAGTATTCAATTTAAATTTTACCTTATATGGGTTGGGACAAGGGTTAGGAATTTTATATCTGAAAAGGAGTTATGGGAATAAACCAAATGACAAAAAACTAAGCTTAGGAATACCAAAACCACCATGGAAGTTGCTGCATTCAAGATTTAATAAGCACTTTCATCTATCAATATACAGGACTTTTTCAGATTATAGACATAGATTTCAAACAGTTTAATAACCCATATAGATCATGTGATGTAAAAAATGCCAATTACAAGTTTAATTTAAAGAGATATATACTTAATAGCATGATATTCTAAACATATAGATAGACATCACTTAAAAATTCCTAAATACTAAAAATATAAAATATATACAGACATATACATATACGGATTCCTATTACAAGAACGAAAGTTCACTACTTCGAACTTGTAATAGGAAGCCTTACTTCTACGAAAGTTCACTTTAACGAAAGTGAACTTTTGCTTAAGTGCACTTCACCGAAAACATTGCAGCACAGTGGAGGACATAAAAAACAAGCTATGTCCTCCACTATGGTGTGATAGTTATGGACCTTAGGGTTAGGGCACGAGTCAGGGTAAGAGGATAGTTAGTAAAGCTATCCCCTTACCCTAATCCATGCCCTAACCCTAAGGTTCGTGACTATCACACCATAGCGGAGGACATTGCTATGTCCTTCACTGCGCTGCAGTCGTCACAGACCTTAGGGTTAGGGCACGGGTCATGGTAAGGGGATAACCCTATGGGCTATCCTCTTACTATGACCCGTGCCCTTACCCTAAGGTCCGCGAGTACTGCACGGAAGTTCAGTACAACACCTGTTCGTGGTACTGAACTTTGCATAAGTGCAATTTCGATTAAGTGCACTCTCGCTGCAGTGAACATTCCATGCACTATTTCGAATTAGTGAAAATTCGATCTAGTGTATGAAACTCATATATATATATATATATATCTAGGACGTTTGCTCAAGTGAGCAAATGACCGAAACTCAAACGGCCAGGCATACTTACGAGAAAGTGCTTTTCACCGAAGAAGCACTTTTGCATAAGTATGCCTGTTGCCGAGGCTGTACTATGGTGCGGGTAAGGGGAATTTCCCTTTTCCCCACTGTAATGCAGTCTCGGAGGGAGAATATTAAAGTAGGGGGGTCTGGGGGCACAGCCCCCCACATGGGAGGTGCAGGGGGCGAAGCCCCCCTGCTAAAATGCAAATGTAGTGTTTTATTTCTTTTTTTGTAACACGCTTTAACGAAAGTGCTTTTTCGATAAAACCACTTTTGTTAAAGTGTGTTCAGTTATTATGGATTTGAATGTTTGCTCACTCAAACAAACGTCCTAGATCCATATATATATATATATATATATATATATATATATATATATATATATATATATAGATATTTATATTTATATAGATAGATAGATATAGATATATGGATCTACTTTACAAAGTTGAAAAACCATAACATTGACTTTTATATCATCGAGACCACAACATCGAAACCTCAGTCCTTTTGGGACTCTGCCAGTCTGAATGGACTCTAAAAACTACACTTTTTCTAGTTGTACTTTTCTTATTTTAAGCAGTTTATAATCAAATTCATTCAATCTATCATTAAAACTACTTGTACCTTGTGTGGACTGTGTGTTAAACTTCAAATTATGCTGAAACCATTCATTTAATAGAGGAATGCCATTCACTGCTGAGCAGGATCTTTCACCATTAGCATCTGCTAAATTTCCCATATTGTAAGGCATGGTCTGTCCAGATTAAATGTCTCTTCTGCCATGCTGTAAGTGAGCCAACTGCCATGTGCCTCTTTCCAGTTGTGTAACTTGGTGTGGGGTAATGTCCTCGAGTTTCTGCGTTAACTGCTGCACTCGTAGTGTCAAGTTCCGCACAGATTTATGTATATCCACTAAGTCAAGTTTGGTAAGCAAAGACTGAGAAGCTGCTAATAGCCTTATGGCCATGGTCTCCCATGAATATGAATAAAACGTATGAAAAAATCAGAACAAGACCAACCATGAAAACCAAAGCTTAGGAGTACCAAAACCATAACAGATGTTACTGCACACAAGATTTAATAAGCACATCCATCAATATACAAGACTTCTACAGATTACAGACATAGATTTCAAACAGTTTATATAACACATTAGATCCAAAAGGCACACACAGATGTATAATGTGCACTGGTCACTTTAAAAGTGGAATGTATAGACAAATTTTGAAACACAATTGTTTAATTGTTTAGTGTATTTAAGTTTTAGAATTTGATATGTTGATATCCCTTGAAGGCGAAATGCCGAGGTACCAAGATTAAAGCTGGTTGATACTCCAAATCATGTACGCCTTTTGGATTTATTAGGTTTTTGTGTTTTTTCTTTGGTTTTGATAACACATATAGATCACCTGATGTAATATTATAATGTCATACGGGTACAGCATGGTGATAATGTGACAGTAGTTAGGTGTCATATAGGTACAGTACTGTGGTGATGTGACAGTAGTTAGTTGTCATATGGGTACAGCATGATAGTAATGTGACACACGTCAGGTGTCATATGGGTACAGCATTGTGGGAATGTGACAGTGGTTAGGTGTTGTACTGGTACAGCATGGTGGTAATGTGACAGAGGTTAGGTGTCATAATAGTACAGCATGGTGGTACTATGATAGTGGTTAGGCATCATATAGGTACAGCATGTTGGTATTGTGAGAGTGGTTAGGCATCATATAGGTACAGCATGTTGGTATTGTGAGAGTGGTTAGGTGTCCTACAAGTACAGCATGGAAGTAATGTGACAGCGTTAGGTATCATACAGGTACAGCCTGGTGGTAATGTGAAAGTAGTTAGGTGACATGCAGGTACAGCACGGTGGTAATGTGACAGTAGTTAGGTGACATGCAGGTACAGCACGGTGGTAATGTGACAGTAGTTAGGTGACATGCAGGTACAGCACGGTGGTAATGTGACAGTAGTTAGGTGACATGCAGGTACAGCCTGGTGGTAATCTGACAGTAGTTAGGTGACATGCAGGTACAGCACGGTGGTAATGTGACAGTAGTTAGGTGTCATATAGGTACAGTACTGTGGTGATGTGACAGTAGTTAGTTGTCATATGGGTACAGCATGATAGTAATGTGACACACGTTAGGTGTCATATGGGTACAGCATTGTGGGAATGTGACAGTGGTTAGGTGTTGTACTGGTACAGCATGGTGGTAATGTGACAGAGGTTAGGTGTCATAATAGTACAGCATGGTGGTACTATGATAGTGGTTAGGCATCATATAGGTACAGCATGTTGGTATTGTGAGAGTGGTTAGGTGTCCTACAAGTACAGCACGGTGGTAATGTGACAGCGTTAGGTATCATACAGGTAAAGCCTGGTGGTAATGTGACAGTAGTTAGGTATCATACAGGTAAAGCCTGGTGGTAATGTGACAGTAGTTAGGTGACATGCAGGTACAGCACGGTGGTAATGTGACAGCGTTAGGTATCATACAGGTAAAGCCTGGTGGTAATGTGACAGTAGTTAGGTGACATGCAGGTACAGCACGGTGGTAATGTGACAGTAGTTAGGTGTCATATGGGTACAGCACGGTGGTAATGTGACAGTAGTTAGGTGACATGCAGGTACAGCACGGTGGTAATGTGACAGTAGTTAGGTGACATGCAGGTACAGCACGGTGGTAATGTGACAGTAGTTAGGTGACATGCAGGTACAGCACGGTGGTAATGTGACAGTAGTTAGGTGACATACGGGGTACAGCATGATGATAATCTGACAGCAGTTACATGTCACACGGTTACAGCATGGTGGTAATGTGACAGTAGTTAGGTGTCATATGGGTACAGCATGGTGGTAATGTGACAATAGTTAGGTGTCATATGTGTACAGCATGGTGGTAAAGTGACAGTAGTTAGGTGTCATATGGGTACAGCATGGTGGTAAAGTGACAGTAGTTAGGCATCATACGGATATAGAATGGTGGTAATGTGACAGTAGTTAGGTGACATACGGGGTACAGCATGATGATAATCTGACAGCAGTTACATGTCACACGGTTACAGCATGATGGTAATGTGACAGTAGTTAGGTGACATGCAGGTACAGCACGGTGGTAATGTGACAGTAGTTAGGTGTCATATGGGTACAGCACGGTGGTAATGTGACAGTAGTTAGGTGACATGCAGGTACAGCATGATGATAATCTGACAGCAGTTACGTGTCACACGGTTACAGCATGATGGTAATGTGACAGTAGTTAGGTGTCATATGGGTACAGCATGGTGGTAATGTGACAGTAGTTAGGTGACATGCAGGTACAGCACGGTGGTAATGTGACAGTAGTTAGGTGACATGCAGGTACAGCACGGTGGTAATGTGACAGTAGTTAGGTGACATGCAGGTACAGCACGGTGGTAATGTGACAGTAGTTAGGTGACATGCAGGTACAGCACGGTGGTAATGTGACAGTAGTTAGGTGACATGCAGGTACAGCACGGTGGTAATGTGACAGTAGTTAGGTGACATGCAGGTACAGCACGGTGGTAATGTGACAGTAGTTAGGTGACATACGGGGTACAGCATGGTGGTAAAGTGACAGTAGTTAGGTGTCATATGGGTACAGCACGGTGGTAAAGTGACAGTAGTTAGGCATCATACGGGTATAGAATGGTGGTAATGTGGCAGTAGTTTGTTGTCATATGGGTACAGCATGGTGGTAAAGTGACAGTAGTTAGGTGTCATATAGGTATAGCATGGAGGTAATGTGACAATCGTTAGGTTACATACGGGAATATCATGGTAGTTATTTGATGTAATTTGATTTAATTTGGTACTGGCCTTTTTTCTCAACTTTTGATCATATCATGGTGTATATATTACATTCCAGGGGATGGAGTAAACCATGTATCAGGTGAAACTAAACATTTCTTCAGTAGCTGTATTGATATATAATTACTTTGATAACCAACAGTTGCAAAGTACAATTTTCAGACATTTTGTCTTGTCTTACTTTTATATTTGTTAACCCATGTTTCCCACTAGTTATGACAGAAGATGTAAAATATCTGTAATAGATGTTGCAAATGGCAGATAACTGATGCACTTACCCCAGCCTATGATGGTGTACCAGTAGAAGTATCGTCGCTCGGGGAAGAATGTTTCCACTAACAATGTAAAGAGGTACAATCCCTCTATAAAAAGCCAAAAATAGTTGGACATGACACAGTAATGGAAGAATACCATCACAGCTTTGCATTCCACCTAGTGAGAAAGAGATGCAGGTATAAAATGATAGTTTGTTACCGATTGTGATTCCAATACAGTACTGCTGAAAATATTTGACTAGTAGGAAATAAAAGGGAATGTTTTGGAAGTGGAAAATATGTACTGTGTTGCACTTAGGTTAAAAAAAAAAGACTACGCAAAATACAGTTTTAAACAGTGGTAAAAATGCATGTAGCATTTACTTATTTATTTATTTACATATGCTGACTGTGACATGCTTACTTGTCAGGAACAAATTTCAACTGAGCCTGAGAAAAGCTGCAATACACAATTAAAAGCAGTTGCAGTAATAGGTAAGTACTAGACTAGCAGCTTTTGTGGAGCCATTTTAAATCTAGCCAATTTCCTCTTTACAGGTAAAATTGAAACCCTGTACCTTCTGTATGTGAATTAAACACTTCAACTGCTTTGCCAACTCACAACCTTGCCCACAAACTCAGAAAAAATAAAATATGCAAAAATGTCAGAAAGTGGTTATAAACAACAAAGGTAATGCACAAATAGTCATACATCATAATGAGAATTAAATGACAGCACAATATATTTAGAGTAAAATGCACTTAAAACTCTGTGAAAGTTGAGTGATGTGCATACATGCTTTTTCACTAAAAGAGAAACATATTGAGAGAAATGCATTAATTTAATCGTTCTATTTGTACAAATGTAGTTTGGGACAAACTAAGTTGTCCCAGTCCCTCGGGTAAGGGGGTAAAGAAGTGTGGGGAGGGTATAGAGGTAGAAAGTAAGGTGGGGATTGTAGTTGGATAGGATAGTGGGTTTGTGGTGGTGAAAGGGGTAAGAAGAGAGGGAGATATAAAAGGAAGTGAGGTAGGAGAAGGTGGGACTTCTGACAGTATTAAGTGTTAGGGATTAAAGGAAGTAAGCACATTTGGCCGGTTTGCACATGCTCACTGCTTTACTTAGCCAATACCGCTATGGAGGATCGTGCTGGGAGGAAAGGTAAGTGTTTTTAGGCTTGATTGTGTGAATGGTGATGGGATGGGGTGGCTGGTACATAGGGATATACTTAGAGGGACAGGATTAATTAATTAATTATTAATACATTTTTTTTTTTTTATAGATAGATACACATGGGGTGGGATATTAATAGGGGATATTCTAGGGTTAGGAAGGAGTGCAAATGGTAGGAGGTGTGGCTGACAGGGTGGTTGAAAGGTGAAGTGTGGGCAGGCAGGGGTAAGTTAAGATGCGGGGCAAGGCAATACTAGGGGTTGGGGGGGAGTAGGGCAGTCGGGCTTATAGAATAGTTTTAATATTTTGTTTCTCTTTTACAGATGGCTAAATTACCAGAGCTAAGGTAGAGGTGGCAAGCAATTGTGGCCCAAGCAGAGGACCTGTTCCAGGAGGTGGAAACATCAGAGATGGTACAGGAGCTTGAACAGACCCCAGGTCAGAAGAGGCAACACACAGCGGTGAGAACCCCAGCTGGAGGGAAAAAGCAACAGGCATCGTAGCAGGTGGTAGCAGTGGAGACACCTGTTCCCAGTAAGTTGCAAGACAAAGGTGCAGGTAATAGTTTTACTATGGCAGCATTGTTGGTGGAGGATTGTGGGGGGGGGGGTGATGATGAATTGTCAGATGGGGATCTCGGGGGTGGTGTGCAAGGGATAGAGGAGGTGCAGAGGCAACTAGCACAGGGTGCCAGGTACCTGGTTAGAGAAACGATGGGGGGGGGGGCGTTGGGTTCCGGGGACAGTTCGGTTCTTGGACTCGGAGGTAGGCTCTGATTTTGGGCTGTGGCTTGGGGACTGGTTGGCTACCCAATCTTTGGGGCAGGGGACAGGAGCAGTTTTCCTGACTGTGCACATTCCGGATTCGGTTAAGGAAAAAATTTGGAAAACAGAGCATGTGGATTTGTTTGAGCTGATCGATGCGGAAGGGGTCCAATGGCTAGTGGAAGCAGAGTCCTCTAATAGCAAGGACTTGTTTATGGCTTTACCAGCATTGGGAAGGCAGAGGGTAGGTATGCTTTGCCCTAGGACATGGGATAATTGGGTGGTTGGCTTTGTTTATTTTATGGCAGTGTAGCTGGAGAAGGATGGGTCTTTGGCCCTGCTGCTGCTAGGCTATTTCCTTCCCATTTGTGAGGCGCAATGGTTAAGGCCGGGTAATGTGTGGCTCTGGTACAATCAGCATTTCTGCAAATGGAAGGCTGTGGACCAGTCACTTCATTGGAAGGTGCGTCATCCAGATCTATGGTTGGCTATGATGATGGATAGTTACGAGGGCTTTAACAGAAGGTTGAGTGGGCCGGAAATGGTGGGTGTGTGTTGGTCATTTAATAGTGGTTCCTGTTCATGGGTGGGGTAGAAACTTGCCCACATTTGTTCGAGATGTGGAGGGGGTCATTTGGCCACAGGCTATGGTTGGCAGGATTTGTCCTGGAACTCTAATGTTATGGGTCGTGAGGGTGGATTTGGTGGACGAGACTTCTCACAATGCTTTCAGCCGGCCTAGGGAAGGGGTAATTTTCATGGGTCCCGGTGATTTGGACTTGGGTTCTTTAGAGGCAATAGAGGAAGGGGCGCCATTCCCTATTAAGGTGGAAGTTCTCCGAGGTATGCTTCATCGGTTTTCTGGTTTTGCCATCAAAGAGGAGATAATACAGGGATTTCAACGGGGGGTTCCTGTTAAGTCCACCGTGGGTAGAGGTGGGGGGTTGCAAGAACTTACGATCTGTTCAAGGTAAAGAGGACATCTTTGAGGCTTTACTGGTGAAAGAGTGTAGGGTGGGGCAGTTATTGGGTCCTTTTGACAGTCCGCCTTTTAGTGCTTACAGGGTGTCACCTTTGGGGTTGGTGCCGAAGTAGCGAGAAGGGGAATTCAGAGTGATACATCACTTGTCTTATCCGGAAGGGAATTCAGTAAATTATTTTATTGCAGAAGAGGAGGTTAGGGTGCATTACGCTTCCTTAGATGATGCAGTGAAAGTGATTAGGGAATTTAGAGAGCCATGGTTGGTTAAGGTCAACATTGAGTCGGCTTTTCGATTGTTGCCTATTAGGAATGAGGATTGGCCACTACTGGGGATGTGGGTAGGAGATAAGTACTATTTCGATAAAGCTATGCCTACGGGTTGTTCAGTGGCATGTGCGACTTTTAAGAAGTTCAGTACAGTATTGCATTGGATTTGGCAGCAGAAAGTGGGGACTCAAAAGGCAGTGCATTATTTAGATGATTTTTTGTTGGTGGGCGACGTAAGGGTAGGAGCACAGGAGGGTTTTTGGGAGTTTACGATTATGTGTGAGGAGTTAGGAGTACCATTGGCTCAGCATAAGATGGAGGGTCTGGCAAGGGCATTAGAATTTCTGGTATTAACAGTTGATGCGGAGCGGGGACTGTTTTGTTTACCAGAGAATAAAACAGAGAGGCTTAGGTCGGTGATACGTTCGGTGTTGGGTAAGGATAAGATTTGGATTCATTCAGTTATGGAGTTGCTGGGGCTTTTGAATTTTGCCTGTCGAGTGGTGCACCCTAGGTGAGCTTTTTGCAGGTCACTGGTGTATTTGCTGAAAGGGGGTAAGAGCAAACACCATTGGGTTAAGGTAACCCAACTGGTGCGGGAGGACTTGGTGTTGTGGAATGGGTTTTTGCAACAATTTAATGGGATATCTTTTTGGCAGTCAGACTGGGTGGGGCAGGAGGAACTTCAGTTGTTTATGGACACAGCTGGGGGTGCTGGCATGGGGGCCTATTTTGGGGGTCAGTGGTTTGCGGTTGAATGGCCTCGGGATTGGGAGGAGGTATGGCAGCGGGATGTGGCCTTTCTAGAGTTGATGCCTATATGGGCAGCTTCGGTGGTGTGGAAGGAGCAATTGAGGGGCAAGTGTGTAGTTTTTCACTCTGACAATATGGCTGTAGTGAGGGTATTGCAAAAGAAGGCAGCTAAGTCAGGTTTGTTATTGTTGATATTAAGTAAATTGGTTTTGCAGAGCCTTTTAATAAATTTTTCATTTACAGGAGTGCATGTGCCTGGAGTAAGGAATGAGATTGCTGATAGCTTGTCCCGATTTCAGTTTTGTAGGTTTCGAGGGTTGGTTCCATGGGCAGAGGAGGTGCCAGAAATCCTGCCAGAGGAGGTGTGGAATCTTGGGTCGATGTAGCCAGGCAGTTGGTACAGCATTCCTGGGCCCCTTCTATGGGCATATGGTAGGGCTCTTTCTGATTTTAATCAGTTTATTTTGTAGCTGCCAGAGGAGGAAGGGGTATGGTCGGAGGAATTACTACTGTGATATGTAACTCGTGCTTGGGGGTTAGGCAAGGCTTTGCAGACGGTTAAGGTGGATTTGGCTGCAATTAGCATTTTCGCTAAGGTAGCAGGGTTGCAGGATTTCACTAAGTCTTGGACATTAGGGCGTATGTTGAGGGGTTGGGGGAGAATGGTAGTGGAATGTAAGGATATTCGCTGGCCGCTTACGAGGGTTAAATTGAAAGTTTTGTTGAAAGTGTTAGGTTTGTTGCAAAAGGGGGTCTATGGATTATTTTATGTGGGGTACGTTATGTACATGGTTATATTTTGGTGCTTTTCGTATTTCGGAGTTGTTAGGCTCGTTATGTCGGAAGGATGTCATTACAGGGGAGGGCGAGGTTACTATTGCATTAAGGAGGAGTGAGACAGATCAGTTGGATAGGGGATGTGTGTTGGTGCTTAAAACTGACAAGACTCTTTGCATTTGTCCAGTAATGTGGGCAAAAGAATTTATGAGAAGGCGGAAGGGGAGTGTGGATCAGTTAATTTTTTGTTTAGTTGATGGGAAGGTGGTCTCGAGTAGTAGATTCATAACTTTAGTGAGGAAGGTTTTACATTGTATGGGATTTCCAGCGGAGAGGTTTGCAGCTCACTCATTCTGGATAGGTAGGGCTTCAGATTTACCTAGAGAGGTTAGTTCCATTGAATTGATTAAAAGAGTGGGCAGGTGGTCTTCAAATGCATTTTTGTCTTATATTAGATAAGTTGTTGTCTAATTATTAATTTTTCTTCTTTTCTTTTAGGGAAGCACATTATCATCTTGGGGCATTCGTACATCCACTGGGCAGAGAAGCATGCTTTAGTTAGGGATGATGAGGTAAATTTGGGTTTAGCACAATTAGGGTGGTCAGTGTCTTGGCATGGTGTTAGGAGTCTTAGTTGGGACAGGTTGTTGCATGAATTTGAGAGAGCTAAACTGAAGGTGGGTTGTCCTTGTATACTAGTCATTCATTTAGGGGGCAATGACTTGGGCATTGTTTCTAAAAAACAATTAATGGACATTATGCTGCAGGATTTGATGAGAGCTGTGACGACCCCTAACCGGGAAAAGCCGAAAGACACAACAACAACAACAACAGCAACTACAGGCATTGTACCCGGGTATGGAAATTGTGTGGTCAGAGTTGGTTCCGCGTTTGTGTTGGAGGGCTGCATATAGTTATAGATCGATTGAAAGGGTCAGAAGGTGTGTTAATCAAAAGCTGGCTAGGCAATTAAGGATTTTGGGGATGAATACTATTGACCATAGAGATTTTGGGGATGGAGAGGAGTCTTGGTATCGAATAGATGGAGTACACCTTAATGACGTGGAACTGGATCTTTTTAATTTGCATCTGAAACTCTTTTTAGAGGATATGATTTTGGCTAGAGTTTATGAGGGGGAACCGCCTGGGATCAGGCTGGTGGCAGAGAAGAGGGACAGGATTGTCCTCTTCTGTTCCCCCTCTAAAGAAGGTGGTTATTGGTTAATGGTTTGGTATGGTGGTGAGATGAGTAGGTACGCTGTCTCTTTATGTGGGTGAGTAGGTACGCTGCCCCAGTGGAGGAGGTATCAGGGTGAGCAGGTACGCTGCCCTGAGGTAAAATTCATCCAGGGTGACTGGTGACGCTGCCCTGAGATCATCATTGCTGAGGAAGATAACTAATGTTTCTTTTATGTGTATATAGTTCGTTATATAATGCAGTTTAATAAAGGTTGTCAAATGTATTTATGTGTTTGGTGTGGTTACTTAAAGGGGGGATGGGGCAAATGTAGTTTGGGACAAACTAAGTTGTCCTGGTCCCTTGAGTAAGGGGGTAAAGGGATGTTAGGAGGGTATAGAGGTAGAAAGTAAGGTGAGGATTGTAGTTGGATAGGACAGTGGGTTTGTGGTGGTGAAAGGGTTAAGGAGACAGAGAGCTGTTAAAGGAAGTGAAGTAGGAGAAGGTGGGACTTCTGACAGTATTAAGTGTTAGGGATTAAAGGAAGTAGGCACATTTGGCATGAGTTGGTGGCCCTCCCACCCTCCTCTTTTTTGTAACTGGATGGAAGATGTGGACAATTTGAGGTGGAGAAGAGGGACAGGATTGTCCTTTTCTGTTCCCCCTCTAAAGAAGGTGGTTATTGGTTAATGGTTTGGTATGGAGGTGAGGTGAGTAGGTACGCTGCCTCTTTATGCGGGTGAGTAGGTACACTGCCCCGGTGGAGGAGGTATCAGGGTGAGTGGGTACGCTGCCCTGAGGTAAAGTTCATCCAGGATGAATGGTGACACTGCCCTGAGATCATCGTTGCTGAGGAAGATAACTAATGTTGGTTTTATGTGTATATAGTTCATTGTATAATACAGTTTAATAAAGGTCGTCAAATGTCTTTATGTGTTTGGTGTGGTTATTTAAAGAGGGGACGGGACAACATATATAGTTGAAAGAAGAGACAGTCACAATTTTACTTTGATACCCATGTGTGACCTCCTTTAAGGTACACTTTATTTTGAGAGGTTTAGTAAACCATTTGTCCAGCCTGCTTTAGGCTGGAATTTAAGTATAACAGAGCCTTGAAAGAATGTCTGCATGGTTAGGGAAGGTATCCAAGGACTGGTGATAATCACTCTTCGGAGTTATTATCCTACAGGATTTCACACTTACTACTAAGTAAAGCGTAGTTTTGTGATAGATGGCTTTACCTGGCTGTGCTCCTTGTGAATAGATTTTTAGCATCTGTGTTCACAGCATGGAATTGTACATGCGTTCTATAGCTGACTAATTTGAGTTTGGCTGCAAGTATTTCTAACTCTTTGCACAATCTTATTTTTTTTATTTTTGCATGTTTTATTAAACATTGATACTCTACACTTTAGTTGTACCTTTCTAATTTTAGCTATCTAAGATTCTAACCTTTAGTGAATGTAGTAACTGGGAAGCAACAGATGAATTATTTGCTGCTGTGCCAGAATATCTTGTTTTAGGCATATTCACAACAACAGGTACTGCTAAACAGCAATGAGTGGAACAATATTAAGGCAAAGGATTTATAGCACAGGAAAGATAAGGCAAACTTGAAGGTAAACAATGAGATATCGGAATAGACTTCTTAGACAATGAGTCCAACTAACCACACATGTTTTAGGTAGTGAGTATTGCGTATGTGAGGAGCGGAGCAGTGACAACGGGATAAACCAGGATATGCTGCTCCATTACTGGGGCAGTGTTACAGCAGCATTTATAATGGATATGACCAACATCTCAGACAAGACAAGATGGTACAGATAAGTAATTAGCAGTAACACTATCAGCATAGCACGACAGTAACACAGAAATACACATTAAAATAAACACAGAAATCAAGATATATACACACACAAAAAAAGATGTTGCTACAAAGAGTAAAACTTCTTGGACATGGTACATGTCTTTAATTCTGCACAGATTTACAATTGAAGAGATTGTACCTGTAGCAGCTGCTTTCAGCCACAAGAGGGACCCATAAACTGCTGCAGAGTCGAAATAAAAGGTAAAGTACAGAATATCTCGAAATGTTAATTCTGAATGCACACATGAAAACAAGACATTGCATTCCATTCAGTCTTGTACATTTTGAACTTAAACTGATCAATAAAAAATGCACACATACACATGCATGCATGCACAGACACACACGCGCGTGTGTGTATACGGATTCACTTTATAATCTTGAAATACTAAAATATCGAATTTCAGTATTTCGAGACTGTAAAGCTGAAACGCCAAAAAAACAAAAACCAAAACCCTGAAACCCAAAGCTGCGACTGTTAAAGCACACACAAAAATACAACTACACTTACCTCCGCACGACAACACAAACACTCACACTTACTATAAGCAGGGGGGCAAGCCGCCCTGCACCCACCATGTGGGGGGCTGCACTCCCCACACCCCTCCACTTATATATACTAACTCCGAGATCGTACTAAACACCAACGCACACAAAACCCACCAACATACATTCCACATTCCCCTCTCATAAACACACATCGCACAGATACAAACACCACCACTCTAAACACTGACACACTCTCACCTACACACTCACAAACACACAAACTATCCCCAAAACCCTTAAAAACACCACACTTACCTAATGCAGTCAGTATGTCAGTACTGCGGGTTTGACATTTCCGGGGTCGATATTCTGCAGTTTCGTGCATCTGCAGATTCGACACTTTGGTCTTGAGATACTGAAATTCTACATTTCAGTATTTTGAGATTCCAAAGTGTTTCTGTGTATACATACATGCATACATACATACATATATATATATATATATATATATATATATATATATATATATATATATATACATACATATACATCTCAGCACAAAGGAGTACAAATACTACAGTTGGTTGGCAGACACACATACAGGATAGATAAGAAAATTCAGTAGCCTAACACTTTCTAGACTAGTTTGTAATAACCCTAAATCTTTGCAAGACACTGTCCTTGTGCAAATATTTATACTAGACAGAATGGGAGGTTGTAATATAAAATATTGGTTATTTTATTGAAATAGATACTCTGTTTATCCACATCCATCTATCTACAACCTCCTTTTTGCACTTTTGTACAACGTTGGGGTGTCACATCACCAGTAACCATCATCTAAACCCAACATTTACACCAATGGATAGGTAGTCCTGCCTTTTATTTTAACATTTAATTCCTAAAGACCTAGGGGGCTTAAATAAATTAATGCTCATGGAAGATTTTATTTTAATATATAGGTTCTTTAATTTTTTTGTATTGTCTATTGGCTGTCATGATTTTTACAGTTATTAATTCTTACCATTTTTATTTACTTAGCATTTGTTTACCAGGAAAGTCCAACTTGGAGGTCCTGGGAAAAACACTCCAGACACATGCCTTTGTAACATGGGAGGAAACCAGAGTATCGGGATAAAACCCACATGAATGCAGGGAGAACATGCAGACTCCACACAGAAGGCACTCCTAGCTGAGAATCAAACCGGAAACTCTCTTGCTTGACAGTGCTACCGCTGCACCACTGTGTTGTTTTTGATGTTTGACATTCCACAGAAGGCCCACACAAAGGTAATTGAGACAGGTTGTAAATTCTTTGATTTTTAATACTAGCACTTTCATTTTTTGTACATCCTAATATTGAAAACGCACAAGATACCAACACTTACTATATTGAAGCACAAGTACATACAGAAACATATTACTCTTCAGATATAAGCAGGGGGGCAAGCCCCCTGCACCCCAGCCCATTTGGGGGGCTGTGCCCACCACACACCCTGCTACTTAAATATATCAACTCCAAGATCGCACTCCAGAGAACAAAATGGCAAACATACCAGTACGTGCTTCATGACTGCCTGTTGTAACCTTAGTCATGTTCCCTTCTGATTTACTATACTACAACATAACTCATCTTAGTGTAGTGAAGTGCAATCTCGGAGTTAATATATTTAAATAGCAGAGGGTGTGGGAGGAGCTGCCTCCCCCACATGGGGGGTGCAGGGAGGCTTGCCCCCCTGTTTACAGTTGGAGAAGAATAATATGGTTTGTCTTTTATTTGTTTCTGTATGTACTTGTGCTGGAATGTAGTAAGGGTTGGTATCCTGTGTGTTTTCAATATTATGAGATTCAGTATTTTGAGTTTTCAGTATTTTGAACTTTCAAGATTTTGGTCTCAGGATTTTGGGCTTTCAGGATTTAGAAGCGAACCCATATCTACACATATATAGATATAGATATAGATATAGATATAGATATAGATATAGATATAGATATAGATATGAAATTTATCATGGTAATCAGAAAATTAAGGACACTGTATAGTTTTGATTTTACTTTAAAACTATGTACAATATGAGATACAAGCAAAATATAAGAGAATCACACTTGCCATCTTGAAGTGCATCAAACTGTATACAATTGATGGGAGTTAGAAAGGGCTACCACCAGATGTAAGCCCTAACCCAGGCTCCTACCACTGGAGAAAGCCCTTTCTGATTCAATGACAGGAAAACTACAGTGATTGTGTACAACTTATAGTACCATCAGGGTGGGCTGTCTCCACAAACATACTCTATGCTAATGACTCACTCTAAGGAGTGGCCTATGCTAATTAGATATGCACCCTCACCACGCAATGCTTGTAGTAAGGTTTTTATGTAACAGAGTTATCACTCCACCATGTAAGTTAGCATGGTTGGCTATTGTAGTCAGTGGGGGAGAGCACATAAAAGGTAAAATCAGGTAAATGTGTTAAGGAAGTGGCAGGGTGCGTGTGAGTATGTGTATGCAGAGGTATTAGTGCTCTCAGGTGACTTTGTGTGAGTGTCTGTGTGTGCGCGCACATGTGTGTGTGTGTGTGTGTGTGTGTGTGTGTGTGTGTGTGTGTGTGTGTGTGAGTGTGTGCATATGCATGCATATGTATCTGTATTGATATCTAAATGTCGGTGTTTGGAGTAGAATTTGGGGGTTTGGCTGTCATATCTTTAAACTCCCCTAAAATTGTACAAAGCTTATAATACTGGAGAGGGAGACACTAGAACAACATGCATGCAAAAAGTTAATAGAACAACAGGTTTTGCATAGAGTTTTCTGATGGTGGGAACACTAGACACCGAGGCTAGTCTGTGATTATAACCCTGCATTACTTACAAAGTTAATAGATCAATAGACTGTGTAGCACAAATGATGTTCTGAACTATATGTGTGGGGGAGGGGGACACTAGACAGAAGAGACACTGTTTACAAGTTGCTGCAAGGCATGTAAAAAGTTAAAAAAACATCTAGTGATCTTTTATCACAATGCATTTTCTGATCAATACAAGATCACAATGCATTTTCTGATTAATACAGAGCATGAAACTCTAATGTCTGGCATTACTGACTGACTGTAATGGTCTGTGATTTACAAGGAACAAGGAAGGTAAAAAAGGCAAAATGAGTGACATTCTGTAAAATCATGGATGACTGAGAGGCAATGGGGTGCATCCGTAGGAGGGAGTCTGCTGTAGTTCTCATCGTTGTCTTCAACAATTCTGACGAAGCCTGCAGGAACATGGATGACACCAGGGAGACTTTGAATATCATTCTTAGTCACTTAAAAAGTAAGTAAAACAACATGTCTAGTATTGTGATGCAGTTTCTGAACAGCAAGAAGACTGAAACTCTAACGGCTAGCATTATTGACGGACTATAATCATCCATAATTTACAAGGGGCATAGAAAAAAATTAAAGGCTGCATCAGGGATCTTCTGTAAGATCAGGAGCAGTGAACAGGGATGGGATTGTGTCCTTGCGTGTGTGTTTGAATTGGTATGTGTGCATATGTGTGGGAGAAATAAGTGGGTGCCTATGTCAACAAGATGGAGGGGCTGCCAGTGGTACTTACTGCAAGAAAGTGTGGATTAAACTAGTGGCAGCATTGCATACTTTAGATATATGTAAATTAGATGATAATGACATGTTTCCTAGTTGCAACTAAATGTTTCTGAATGAGAACTGAAAATATTCCTTTTGGCCACAGCATTTACAACACATGGTGGAGTTCTTTCTGAATACCAACAAATGGACTGCAAGTATGTTGAAATAGAGCAGCTTTCCAGCAGGGAGTGCAAATACAAACAGCCTGAACATTTTAAAAATAATTGCCACAAAAGAACAGATTATAAATGGAAAAAAAATGAAAAAAAAAACCCAACTACCTAGCTTACACACACACACACACACACACACACACACACACACACACACACACACACACGCGCGCGCGCATACACGTATCTATACAAATACACACACACACACACACACACACACACACACACACACACACACACATGCACATGTTCATGCGCGCGCATGCGTATCTATACAAATACACACACACACACACACACACACACACACACACACACACACACACACACACACACACACACACACAAACACACACACACACAGGCACATGTATACACACACACATCTATACAAATACACACACACATGCACACACACACACACACACACACACACACACACACACACACACACACACACACACACACACACACAACCTACAAGAGTAACATTTGCAGTTACATTTAAATGTTACAACAGCAGCATTTACAATTAATAAGCTATATTATTAGTTACAAAATATACTACAATTATTTGAAACTAAATCAGTATTTGAACAGAGAAACCAGAAGAGTAAGTCCTGAACTTTTTAATAAAATGTAGGCTGTTGATCTGTAAAATGAGTTCTCTATATTTTAAGTTTTATATTGATTGTGAGAAGCAAAAACAATATAGAGATTAATAAATATCCTCATAATGGGCAGCTATGTAAATTTTTCCTAATAACATCATAAACAGGAAATGTGAAACACATGCAAAACACCTAATATGGTAGCCCTTCATTAAACAATAAACCATTCATTGGCTATTGGTATATACATAAATTAATACAATTGTCTATTAATGTCAAAGAAATAATGGGAAATTTCCATTAACCCAAACATAACATAGTTTTTTCATTGGCTAACTGAGATGTTTTCTCTTCTTAACCATTTATAGTCTAGAAAAATAAAATACCCATGATGATTTTAAATACACTGGACATACTCATCTGTAGAAATATTATTCAAAGGTAAACATAAAAAAAATGTCATGATACACTGCACAATCTCTAACACTGGATATAACTTAACTTTTACAAAGAGCCATCTCAAATTTATGCAAGTGAGTTACAGTTATATGGTGAGCAATACGGGGAAGGTAATACACACACTAATTTATGAGCTGTTTATGTAGCAAATACAATATATGGAATGACAAAGATGCCCCATATGATACTCTTTCTAAATAGTTTTGAAAATGATGCAATCGCATTAGGTTATCATTATTTTTCCTGTGGTAAAGGGTATGGCAGTAGCATAGGGTACTGCAGATCTTGTAGTTTTAAAGACGGTTTCCCCCTTCATGTTACTGGATCATGAGGTAAACTTATCTGTCACTTCTGAACTATGCAGGCATAATGAGTTTAATATAAAACAGTGCTACTAGAGAACAAACCATATTCACTTCTTACCGTAGCCATAACACAGTGATTGCTATCTTCTTCAGCATAAAGAATTCCATCTTTGATAAAAACAGATATTGCTCTTAAAATAAAGGAGACAAACAGATTCATATGGATAAAGTTTCTTGTGCAGTGCAGCTTCCTGAAGTAAAAAGAAAGCAGTTAATACAATTAGTATTTGTCAGCCAATTTAATCGCCAAGTATTATATTATAGAAACAAAAATAAGACATGCATACTTAATAAATGCAAAACTTAACCTACAAAGGCTTATCACCATGATTGTTTATATTTTGAAAGCATACAATGTTCTCAGAAATATAACAATAGTAGCTCTCAACTACTGACGCTCAAAAATCAGTACAAATTCTCAGATTTGAAAGCATCCTTAGAAATGATTAGTCTTTACTAATTCTTAAAAACAAAAGAAAAAAAAAGACTTGTGAATTAATGACTATTAGCACTATTATTCAGAATGAAAAAAAGAAAACTGGATGCGATTCATAAATTAATCATTCTTACCATTAGCCAGCATTATAATTATTAGTAATCATTAAAAAAATCATTTGACAGGAAAATGATCTCAAATGAAATCACGCTGTTTGCAAAACATGGTACAATATTAGCTGTTCAAATGTTGCCATCTAAAATAAGATACCTATGTTTGTTCTAAGCAAATTAGAACAGGCATATACTTTTTAATTTGATATGTATGTACATACAATGTGTATCTGTGTGTGCATGACTGTAGGTGAGTTTATAACGTGTATTGTAAAACATATCAGTCCATCTATATCTATATGTTTTTATCTATATCTATAGCTGGATCCCCTACACATGGTCGAAATTTCAGAATGTCGAAGACCAAATGGCCGAGACCATATGATCGACATTCAAAATGTCGACCATGCGGAACTGGCATCTCCGTACAGTGCAGAATGGAAAGATTTCCATTTTCCGTACTGTAGTGCGATCTCGGAGTTGGTATATTTAAGTTACGGGAGGTGTGGGGGGCAGCAGTGTGAAGGTAAATTGTTGTTGTGTTTTTTTTTTTTTTTTATTACATGGTTGATATTTAGAATGTCGATCATATGGTCTCGGGCATATGGTCTTCAACATTCTGAAATGTCAATCATGTATAGTAGACCCCTATAGATATATAGATATAACTATAGATACAGAGAAAGAGAGAGACAGAGAAAGAGAGAGATACACATACATACATACATATATGTATGTATGTATAGGAGTTCCAGAGATGATTAATTGTGTGTTTGGCCTACAGCTGTTTACTCAAATACATGTGATTGACTAAACAGATGCTTGATAGGTGCGCGAGACCAAAAGTCAGGACATTCTGAATGCTGAGCAGGCCTGTGTTGAAGAAAGAAAAAGCAGGAGAAAAAGATTTACTGGCTAGTAGCAGGCAAGCTGATTCTTTTCACTGCACTCAACAAGATATCATGGGCAGAAAAGGGCTCAGCACTCATCTCAGCTACCTCTACAATGTTGCCTCATCAATTTGCCCTATCCCTCACAACATTTTTGATTTTCTGGTAAATCACTGAGGATTGTGGTAAATCATTTATGCCAGAAATCAATATTTCATTCTTCTTAACCTTCAGAAATTGTGTTACTAGAAATTCTGTCATTCTGTTAATCTTCTTAATGAATCAAAGTAATATTTAAAAACTGACCTGATGTTAGGCCTTTATCTCTCTATTATTTCTGCCTCTGTCCTTATTTCTTGAGCAAACAGATCAATGGCTATGCCACTGGTTGGACAGCTTATGCATACTTGTGTGAAGAAAGGTGGAAATGTTCCTGGACTTTTCAAAGTGTCCTTAACTTTTTCACATTTTTAAGTGTCTTTGTAAACTATTTGGTTTTCTGACAAATTATTGAATATTGTGTTCCCTACATAATGAGGGTCATTTGAGTTTCAGAATCCATTTCCTTCGGAAAACATAAAACTTGTTTTGATAACTCTCTAAGTATATAAGAGTAAAATGTCAACTCTGTCCCAGATTTTAGCTCTTTGTCCCTGTTGCCTTCACTAAGAGATTAAGGGCTACTCGATCCCAAACACCAGTACTGCACATGATAAATAGCTGTCACCACTGGTCAGGCGTGAACAGAATAATGACTGTGACATCAAACGGTCAGTGGCACAGTGAGCAGCATTGTCAACTCCCAGCATTTGGCTCTGGTTGAGCTCTTGCCTGTGGCTTCTGCTGTGTGGTATCTGCATACCATCCTTCACACTATTTGGGTTTTATCAATGTAATCTGGTTTCCTCCAGCACCTCAAAGACATGCCACAGGTGAATTACTGTTTCTCCAATTTGCCAGTGGGTAAGTGTGCACTTTGTGTGTGCATACCTGTGCATTGATTAGACCTGGCTGTTCAGAGGCCATGTGTGTGTGTGTGTGTGTGTGTGTGTGTGTGTGTGTGTGTGTGTGTGTGTGTGTGTGTCTGTGCTTGTGTTTGTAAAAATAATATCACTTACTTTTATCTGTGGATTCACACAGCATTGCCATGTAAATAAATATCTCTTCTAGGTAGTGAAAGAAAACAGTCAACAATTCATCTTCTAGAATAAGACATGGTTGCAGAACATTGAGACACTCAGAGGTTCTTGGGTCCTCACTGGCTCACCAATGCAAGCTGTATAAATGAATGTTGACACAGAGTAAGTAGTGGGCTGTGTCCTGAAGCCCATCTAGTTTAAAACCAGTCCTGCTCAGAGATGTGTAAGATAGTCATTGTAGCTTGTGTGGTTTGCTGCTCATGGTGTATTCAATATACTTTGTAAAATTTATCTCAGTCAAAACTGAGAGGCTTTTGCAGAAAAGGTTGCTATAGTTTGGGTGCATTGTAGAGGACAGTGTAGTAATTATTTATTTAACTTGACTCATAAACTTCGGAGGTGTGCAGAACAGGTCACTATAGCTAATGTGGGGACTGGGGACAACATGGTCATTATTTGTTTATTTATTTATTTATTTATTTACTTACTTATTTACTGACATTTGATTACTGGGAAAGGCCGACTGGGTAGGAGCTCATCTTCTGAGGAGGACTGGGGATTAAAGCTCCAAGGTATAACAAAATATTTTAAGAATAATAATTTTACAATCTTTAAAAAAATAATACAAAAAATATGTACAGTTTAAATAATTATATCAAATTAGACATAAATGAAAATATTTATAAATTATATGACAATTATTTAATATTTAGAGAACTCTTAGCCAGTTTATAGAGAAATTAAAGATAAGTTAGTATAATACAAACAGGAATTGCAATATGAAGTGAGAGAAAAGGCAGGCTTATGGTATATTTTGAGATAAATCCAAGTGAGAGAAATTCATAGAAGTAAGGAAGTGAGTGAAGAAGGGAGAGTAAGGAGATGTAAGCTAAGAATAGGTATTTGTTTGCATTTAGGGATACAGTTTGTCCTGATACTAAGCAAGAACAGAGCCAGTCCTTGCCTAGGAATCTTGCATAATGGTTTGGAAGGATGGGAAGAGGGTATTAACCTGATGGATACTAGTAAGGAGTTCTAAGCCTTAGTAGCATGGTATGACTACAGACAATGCCCAACAGATTTGCTAGCTTTCTGGAGAGACAGCAGTTTTTGGACATTGAATCATAATGACCAACTGGGAACATGGTTGTGTAGAATGTTATTTACTGCTGGACAAGCGGATGGATGCTGGATAATTTTATAGGTGATTAGAAGCTGTGTATATGTTAGTTGATAAGGTAATTCTAACCAATTTAGATGTTTTACTGCTATACAGTGGTGTGTTCTAAAAGGAATATTTGCTGCAAATTTAGCAATTCTGTTATAGCATTGTTTTAGTTTTGATTTTTGCGATGTCAGAAGTGTAGTAAGATGGGTCCACTGCAAAGAAGTGTGGGGAGTAGAAAAGCAGTGGTGAGTGTAGTTTTAGTTGTGTTGGTGAAGAAAAGGCATGGAAAGAATCATTAGAAACTTTATTAAGAAGGACATAGGTAATCTCCAAACTCTAGACCCAACCCAGCTCAGATTTGTTAAAGGTAGAGCATTTGTGTTAAACATAGTTGACTTCTTTGAGAATGTGATCAAGGCCCTGGACAAGGGAAAGACAATGCATACCTTCTATCTTAACCTAGCCAAGGCATTTGACACAATCCCCCACTCAGGTATTATAGAGAAACTCTCCCAGTCGGGACTTAACCCCTGTATTACTAGGTGGATAGCCAACTGGCTCACTGACAGGACACACGCTGACAAAGTGAGTGATTTCACATCTAGCAAAGACCAATCACCAGTGGTGTACCACAGGGTTCTGTGCTGGGACCCTTGCTGTCCAGAATTTATTTCTCAGAAGTTCAGGCAAAACTGGACTGCCTCTGTCTGACCAAGTTCGCTGATGATTGCAAATTGGGAGCAATCTCTGAGCCCCCCCCCCCCCAATTATGTTAATACACTGCAGACAGGGTTAACAGACAAATGATTGGTGCCAAAGCCATGTACTAAAACTAAATGCAAAAAATATATTATTCTTCTCTGTGGGAAAGTTGATATCCCTGCTAATTACATTATAGACACCCCCAAGTGTAGACCCAGTGGTATGTGCTCTGGGTACTCGGGTTGATAGCAACCTGAACTTTGACCATCACATATCCACAGTAGTAAGGAAATCTTTCTATGTGGCACATATTATAAGTAAAGGAATTGCATCTAGATCTAAGGATGTTACAATTTCATTATACTCAGCCCCTTATCAGACCAATAATCGAGTACAATGCTCCTTTTTACATGTACCTCACCACACACCTGCAACAACTGGAGACACTGCAGATGTTTCTCACCAAGAAATTACATGGTACACAAAACAAGTATTTTCAGAAAGACTGGAAGCTCTGTCATTGCATTCTGTCTCTTACAGGTTCCTAAGGGGTGACCTGTGACTGGCTTATGAAGCAGTCTCTGACCTGGCTCTGATGGAAATGCTACACATTTGTAAATCAAATTGCAGGAGGGGTACTCACACCAGGGATCTTAACCTAAACTCGGCATGAACAGGTCATGCTGTAGAGGTAGATACATCTCCCAGAGACTGCTACTTCTCTAAAACAAGCTACCAGTTTACATGAAACAGAGCCCTTCCTGACCCTCTTCAAATGCAACCTAGATCAATGGATGGGTGACAGCAAATTCACTCCTGGGGTGGTGCCCATGCTCCTCCTGGACAGTGGAGGTCAGTATTAACTACCATAGACCCTTACATCTGCGAAATCCACTCACTTAACCACTGACAATTAGGTCAGCTCAGGATAAATATGGCTATGCTTGTAAGGACTCTAGGGCCATTAGCCTAGTAACCTTCTATGAACCTATGAACCTATGAGTTTTTATTATGCAATTTTGTATATGCAGGTTGAATTTAAGATTATTATCCACTATCATCCCTACTAATTTGTTATGAGAAGTGACCTTAATGGTTGTAGTATCAAGAGAGAGGACTTTGTTTTTTTTTGTTTTTTTTTTTGTTAGGGCTGAGCATGAGTTGTGAGTGAAAAAGCCATGTTTCAGGGCTTTTAAAGCTTTGCGAGTAATTGCTCAGAGGTGTGCCATGTTGTGAGATGTGCAGATGATTGTGAAGTGTTCTGCATGCTGTATTAGAAAGGCCTGTTGTGCAGATGTCTGGAGGGTGTTGGTGAGACTGTTAAAGAGGAGGGGACAAAAGATAAAGCCTTGAGATACACTGGTGGTGACTGGGAGGTATGGAGAGAGGATGGAATGCTATTTTACTGACTAATACCTATTGGATAGTTAGTTTTTGAACTATAGAAGAGTAGGCTTATACAGACCTAGTGAGGTAATTTGAAGAAGAAGTTTGTTGTGACAAACTGTGTCGAAGGTTTTAGACAAGTCTAGAAATAAGGAAGAGACTAGATGACACTGTCAATACAGGTTAAAAGTGCAGTATTAGTACTATGGCAAGGATGGAAGGCATGCTGTATGGCGATTGGAATTCTTACTGCAGGATGCAGTTTAATAATTGGTTTTGAATGCATTTTCAAGTATTTTGTAGAGGGGGATAAGACTGCTGTAGGTCTATAGTTAGCAATGTCCGTTGAATGTCCTCCGCTGTGCAGAAGCATAACATGTGACTTTTTCCAGAGAGAAGGAACGTAGCATTTTTGGATTGGCTTATTTATAAGGATGGAGACCAGATAGGCAATGCTATTGGCTGCTATTTTAAGGTACTTGCTTGGAAGGTCATCAGCTGAAAAACAGCATGGTTTGAGTTTAAGAGTAGTTTTATATACATGATGTGGACACAGGTTTGAATATGAAAGTGAATGTGGTCATATGTGGCTGTTGGGCAGTATTAGGATTAGATGCTTGGAAATCCTTAGTTAGAGATGCCATACTATCTATGAAATAAGAGTTCAAATGTATTTGAATGATGAGCTATTGGGAGAGGGTTTAGGGTTGAATTTATAGCTCTGATGCAAGATTTCTATAATGGTTGTCCAGATTGTTTTAGCGCTGAAATTACTATTACTCTGAAACTTATTGTAATATAGTTTTTATTTATTTATTTATTTGCTTGTTAATACTACTGTGAAGCATTCTGAAGTTTATAAGATATTGTAGTGTTTTATTTATATTTCTGCCATTCTTTAAATGCTTTTTCTTTATCATGCATTCAAATTCTATTCTTTTTGGATAGACAAATTGCATTATTTGTTTTTAGTCCCATCCTTCTAGTTGGTGCAAGGCTATTTAGGATATTCAGGAAAGTTTCACTGAATTCATTTACAGCATCATGTACGGTGAGAATTTGTTTAAGAAGTTCCAGGTAACAGATGATAGGTTAGTAATGAACATTTCTGGGTTAACCTTGGAAGACTGCATGCTGTTTTACAAACATGCTGTTTAAGTGGATGTGTGAGATGTCTGGTTGTATAGACTGGGAGATTATCACTGAGACAGTCAGATATTTTATTTGAGGTGATGTATTTGCTAGGGTCTAAAACTAGGATCCAGTGTAATAAGAAATTTGATGTCTTGCTATCATGTGTGGAGCTATTAATTAGTTGTGTAAAGCCAAGTAAGTTCATGCTAGATGTAGGGAGGTAGAGTTTCGGTCCAAGTAATTGACATTCACATCACCTAGTAGTATTTTTTCTTGTGGAATTGTTATAGATATAAATCTAGGCTATCTTTCAGTAAAGTTGTATTGCTGTCAGGAACGATACGATAGACAGTAATACATATTTGCTTATAATTGTTTCATTTCAGGAAAGTCATAAGAAGCTCTGCTGAACTGAACTTTGGTATTGATTTGTTGAAAGGGGAAATGTGGTAGTGGCTGGGAAATACTGAAGCAATGCCATCACCTTTCTTCTTTATGTGGTCATTATGGCTGATATTATAGATGGGAGGTGACATTTTGGAGTCGTTTATGCTGGGTTTAAGCCGAGTTTCAGTTACAGTGAGAACATCAGGCTTATGTTGGATAATCCTGGCATTTAGTTCAGCAGTTTTATGTCTTATGCTTCAAACATTTATGGCAACAAACATTAGATTACCAGGGTTGGGGGTAGACAATTTTAGGGTTAGAGTAGCGTGTGTGTGAAAGAGAATTGTCTTTATGTTGATTATGATAAGTGGGACCAGTATTAGGGTGAATGACTCCTCCTAGAAGGAATGTAGTATATTGGAGAATTATTGATACTTATTTTTGAAGAGTATTTTTCCATTTAATTTTACTTTGGTTTGAGTTGAAATGGAGTTAATCAGTCTACGCTTTGGAGGAGCATCATTAAATAGGCTTGATGAGATCTGTAAAGAGGGAGGAAGTACAAGTAGGTGGTTGGGAAAGAGTTGGAGAGCTGTTGAGAGCTATTACAGAGTCGTGGTAGGATGAGAAATGGCCCAGAAGGAGAAGAAGAATATAGGATAAGTGGAGGAGTAGCATGAGTAAGTAAAGGGATCTGTATGTTATTGTTGGCAGGTCGTGTGGCAGGATTAAGTAAAGGGATCTGCATGTTATTGTTGGCAGGTCGTGGGGCAGCATTAAGTAAAGGGATCTGTATGTTATTGTTGGCAGGTCATGGGGCAGCATTAAGTAAAGGGATCTGCATGTTATTGTTGGCAGGTCGTGGGGCAGGATTAAGTAAAGGGATCTGTATGTTATTGTTGGCAGGTCGTGGGGCAGGATTAAGTAAAGGGATCTGCATGTTCATGTTGGCAGGTCGTGGGGCAGTATTAAGTAAAGGGATCTGTATGTTATTGTTGGCAGGTCATGGGGCAGCATTAAGTAAAGGGATCTGCATGTTATTGTTGGCAGGTCATGGGGCAGGATTAAGTAAAGGGATCTGTATGTTATTGTTGGCAGGTCGTGGGGCAGGATTATGTAAAGGGATCTGTATGTTATTGTTGGCAGATTATGGGGCAGGATTAAGTAAAGGGATCTGCAAGTTACTGTTGGCAGGTCGTGGGGCAGGATTAAGTAAAGGGATCTGTATGTTATTGGTGGCAGGTCGTGGGACAGGATTAAGTAAAGGGATCTGTATGTTATTGTTGGCAGGTCGTGGGGCAGAATTAAGTAAAGGGATCTGTATGTTATTGTTGGCAGGTCGTGGGGCAGGATTAAGTAAACGGATCTGCATGTTACTGTTGGCAGGTCGTGGGGCAGGATTAAGTAAAGGGATCTGCATGTTACTGTTGGCAGGTCGTGGGGCAGGATTAAGTAAAGGGATCTGCATTTTACTGTTGGCAGGTCGTGGGGCAGGATTAAGTAAAGGGATCTGCATGTTACTGTTGGCAGGTCGTGGGGCAGGATTAAGTAAAGGGATCTGTATGTTATTGTTGGCAGGTCATGGGGCAGGATTAAGTAAAGGGATCTGTATGTTATTGTTGGCAGGTCGTGGGGCAGGATTAAGTAAAGGGATCTGTATGTTATTGTTGGCAGGTCGTGGGGCAGGATTAAGTAAAGGGGTCCGTATGTTATTGTTGGCAGGTCATGGGGCAGCATTAAGTAAAGGGATCTGTATGTTATTGTTGGCAGGTCGTGGGGCAGGATTAAGTAAAGGGATCTGTATGTTATTGTTGGCAGGTCATGGAGCAGTAGGGAAGTTGCATGGTATTAGGATATTTAGTGGTGTGGAGTCTGAAAGCTGATAGTGGTTAGGTAAGAAAGATGTATTTTCTATGAAGGGAGGTTGTTCTAGTATCTTCTCTACAATGTGAGGAATAGAGAGGATTAAAGACTAGAGTATGAAAATGTAGTTAAAATAGGAAGAAGTGAGGGTTTATTTGGCAAAAGTAGAAGATACAATGTACAAGAGACAGCTACTGTTAGGGATGTGTGTGACTATGTAGGAATACAGTGAAAAGCAGTATGGGAGGGAGAGAGGTAGTTGAGAATGATGCTAAAAGATTAAATGGAAGTTGTGAATTAGGTGAAAAGATATAGGAGTGTTTGTATGATAGTAGTAAGGTTGTTTGGCAGGGTTAGGGATTAAGAAACACAAGTGAAATGTGTATGTGGGAGCTAAACATAGCAGGTTTCCACCATCAGGTCAAATTATAACAGAAAGTATTCAGTTTATAGCCAGTACAAAGCAATTAACAAATAAGCAAAAAGTAAAACAAGTTTTCTTTCATTTGCTGCATGCATGGCAGCTAGGAAGACTAAGTTATCGGCATACACAGTATAATCTGATGTACAAGAGAAAGCACAGTGGCCAGCTTACTAAGTGGTCCTTAGACTGTCAGAACTATTCTTTGGGAGGGTGATAAAACCACTTTTCATCAAAGGGCAGGCACATATTTGACTAGTTGAAGTTCAGGGTCTATATTATATCATCGAACGCTTAAAAAAGCGAACGCTGATTGATTGACCTAATTTAAGCAAAAGCTTACAATCTCGAACTGTCAGATCAGCTATTTTTTCCCAGGGAAAAAAATCACTGATCCAAAACACATACACACAACACAAGCACACCAAACAAACAGAAATCCACACACATACACCTAAAATCTGATACCTAACCCTACACTAAACTATGCACACACCACTAACTACCCACTTACCTTAACCCAAACCCTAACCCTAAGGTCCGTCACTATCGCACACTCACCTCACCCACTCCTTAACCCTAACTCACTTAAATCCGCCCTAACCCTCATGTCCACTCAATCGCACACACAACTAACCCGAGCCCTAACCCTAAATCACCTAAATCACCCTAACACTCACATCCACACAATCGCACCTGAATCCGACCGGTAACTTTCCACCATAACACTGAAAATACCGAAGCAACAGAAACGGACAACTGAATTATTTCCCTAGGAAATAATTCAAGTTTCTGCTGCTTCGATATTTTGCAGTTTCGCAAAAATAAGTTTGATCAATCAGTGTTCGCTTTTTTAAGCGTTCAAGGATATAATATAGACCCGAAGTTCATACACAGTAAGGTTCTTCAAGTTAAATTTGCTTACACTGTACAATGACAAAATTATCAGTGAAACATTTAGGAGCTGTGCCTTGTGGGAGAGCTCCTACAGTTTTGGGGTTGGACGTAGTGACTACAAGCTATTAAACAATGACAACATTGTCAGTGAAAATGTTTGGAAGATGGGCCTTGTGTAGACCTGCAGTATTGAGGTTAGATGTGATAACAAAAGACTAATGCACAATGGCAAAATTCTCAGTGAAAATGTTTGGGAGTTGGGCCTTGTGCAGAATTCCTGCAGTACTGATGTCAGATTCAGTGACTGCAGGCTACTGTACAATGAAATAATTCTCAGTGAAAACGTTTGGGAGTCAGGCCTTGTGGCAGAGCTCCAGCAGTACTGAGGTCAGATGTAGTGAACACAGGCTATTGTGCAATGAGAAAATTCTCAGTGAAAAATCTAACTTATATATGCCAACTACGAGATCACAATACCTCAGAGAAAAGGGAATCTTCTGGGAAATGACCATCACAGACTTGGTAACTTGGTAACATCTTTAACGTTCCTCACAAACATCAGAGATGTGCACAGACAGTTAGTACAGCTTATTGAATCCTTTACTGTAAATGTTATTTTTTTTAAGTTTCTGCACAATCAAATATCATATATGTATGCAGGCAGCTATCTTTTGGGCTTTGTATTAAGGAGGCATGCCTTTTATGTTATTCTAACTGAAAGATGTTGAAATATGTTGTTATATTCCATTTTTAGTTTTTAGTTTTGTCCCAGTCTAGGCATAGACATCAGGAATGATATTGTTGTATATATGTACGTATATATATATATATATATATATATATATATATATATATATATATATATATATATATATATATATATATATATGTGTGTGTGTGTGTGTGTGTGTGTATGAGAGCATTCCTGGAAATACAGTGGATATAAAAAGTTTAGACACCAGTGTTAAAATGCCAGGTTTTTGTGATATGAAAAAACGAGGCCACAATAAATCATTTCAAAACTTTTCCCATCTTTAATGTGACCTATAACCTGCACAATTCAACTGAAAAACAAACAAATCTGTTAGGGGAAAAATATAAAAAATAAAAATCATACAATAAGCTGGTTGCATAAGTGTGCACACCCTTAAACTAATACTTTGTTGAAGCAACATTGGATTTAATTACAGCATTCAGTCTTCTTGGGTAGGAGTCTAAAAGCATGGCACATCTTGAGTTGGCAATATTTGCTCACTTCTCTTCGTAAAAGTGCTCCAAATCTGTCAGATTGCGAGGACATCTCTTGTGCACAGCCCTCTTCAGGTCACCCCACAGATTTTCTATTGGATTTAGGTCTGGGCTCTGGCTGGGCCATTCCAAAACTTTAATTTTCTTCTGGTGAAGCTATTCTTTTGTTGATTTGGATGTATACTTGGGGTCATTGTCATGTTGAAAAGGTGAAATTCCTTTTCATCTTCAGCTTTCTAGCAGATGCTTGAAGTTTTTGGGTCAAACGTGACTGGTATTTGGAACTGTTCACAATTCCCTCCACCCTGACTAAAGCCACAGTTCCAGCTGAAGAAAAGCAATCTCAAAGCATGATACTGCCACCACCATGCTTCACCGTGGGGATGGTGTTCTTTTGGTGATGCAAAGTCTTGTTTTTGTGCCAAACGTACCTTTTGGAATTGTGGACAAAAAGTTCATCCTTGGTCTCATCAGACCGTAACACATTTTCTCACATGCTTTTGGGAGACTTGATGTATTGTTTTGCAAATTTTGGCCAGGCCGGGATGTTTTTCTGTGTAAGAAAAGGCTTCCATCTTGCAACCCTACCCCATAGTCCAGACATATGGAGAATATGGAAGATTGTTGTCACATGTTGTACACAACCAGTACTTGCCAGAAATTCCTGCAACTCCTTCAGTGTTGCTATAGGCCTCTTGACAGCTTCTCTGACCAGGTTTTGTCTTGTCTTTTCATCAGTTTTAGAGGGATGTACAGTTCTTTGCAACATCACTGTTGTCCCATATTTTCTCCACTTTTCATGACTGTCTTCACTGTGTTCCATGGTATAGCCAATGCTGTGGAAAGTTTTTTATACCCTTCTCCTGACTGATACCTTTCAACAATGAGATCCCTTTGATGCTTTGTAAGCTCTCTGTGAACCATGGATTTTGCTGTAGCAGGCAACTGAGTAAATGTCAGGAAAATCCTACTAGGACAGCTGAACTTTATTTGGGGTTAATTAGAGTCTCTTTAATTGATGACAGGTGTGTACTCAAGAAGACTGAATGCTGTAATTAAATCAAAAGGTGATTCAATAAAGTATTAGTTTAAGGGTATGCACACTTATGCAACCAGTTTATTGTATGTTTTTTATTTTTTATATTTTTTCCCCTAACACATTTGTTTGCTTTTCAATTGAATTGTACAGATTATATGTCACATTAAAGATGGCCAAAGTTTTGAAATGATTTACTGTGGTCTCATTTTTTTATATCACAAAATCCTGGCCTTTTAACAGGGGTGTGTAAACTTTTTATATCCACTGTATATGACTATGGACATTTGTGACTTCTTGACTTCTCTTTCATCCCAGTTTAAGACAGAGAAGATACACAGAAGACTATCTATCTATCAGACCGTAACACATTTTCTCACAAATTGTGTTACTAGAAATTCTGTCATTCTGTTAATCTTCTTAATGAATCAAAGTAATATTTAAAAACTGACCTGATGTTAGGCCTTTATCTCTCTATTATTTCTGCCTCTGTCCTTATTTCTTGAGCAAACAGATCAATGGCTATGCCACTGGTTGGACAGCTTATGCATACTTGTGTGAAGAAAGGTGGAAATGTTCCTGGACTTTTCAAAGTGTCCTTAACTTTTTCACATTTTTAAGTGTCTTTGTAAACTATTTGGTTTTCTGACAAATTATTGAATATTGTGTTCCCTACATAATGAGGGTCATTTGAGTTTCAGAATCCATTTCCTTCGGAAAACATAAAACTTGTTTTGATAACTCTCTAAGTATATAAGAGTAAAATGTCAACTCTGTCCCAGATTTTAGCTCTTTGTCCCTGTTGCCTTCACTAAGAGATTAAGGGCTACTCGATCCCAAACACCAGTACTGCACATGATAAATAGCTGTCACCACTGGTCAGGCGTGAACAGAATAATGACTGTGACATCAAACGGTCAGTGGCACAGTGAGCAGCATTGTCAACTCCCAGCATTTGGCTCTGGTTGAGCTCTTGCCTGTGGCTTCTGCTGTGTGGTATCTGCATACCATCCTTCACACTATTTGGGTTTTATCAATGTAATCTGGTTTCCTCCAGCACCTCAAAGACATGCCACAGGTGAATTACTGTTTCTCCAATTTGCCAGTGGGTAAGTGTGCACTTTGTGTGTGCATACCTGTGCATTGATTAGACCTGGCTGTTCAGAGGCCATGTGTGTGTGTGTGTGTGTGTGTGTGTGTGTGTGTGTGTGTGTGTGTGTGTGTGTGTCTGTGCTTGTGTTTGTAAAAATAATATCACTTACTTTTATCTGTGGATTCACACAGCATTGCCATGTAAATAAATATCTCTTCTAGGTAGTGAAAGAAAACAGTCAACAATTCATCTTCTAGAATAAGACATGGTTGCAGAACATTGAGACACTCAGAGGTTCTTGGGTCCTCACTGGCTCACCAATGCAAGCTGTATAAATGAATGTTGACACAGAGTAAGTAGTGGGCTGTGTCCTGAAGCCCATCTAGTTTAAAACCAGTCCTGCTCAGAGATGTGTAAGATAGTCATTGTAGCTTGTGTGGTTTGCTGCTCATGGTGTATTCAATATACTTTGTAAAATTTATCTCAGTCAAAACTGAGAGGCTTTTGCAGAAAAGGTTGCTATAGTTTGGGTGCATTGTAGAGGACAGTGTAGTAATTATTTATTTAACTTGACTCATAAACTTCGGAGGTGTGCAGAACAGGTCACTATAGCTAATGTGGGGACTGGGGACAACATGGTCATTATTTGTTTATTTATTTATTTACTTACTTATTTACTGACATTTGATTACTGGGAAAGGCCGACTGGGTAGGAGCTCATCTTCTGAGGAGGACTGGGGATTAAAGCTCCAAGGTATAACAAAATATTTTAAGAATAATAATTTTACAATCTTTAAAAAAATAATACAAAAAATATGTACAGTTTAAATAATTATATCAAATTAGACATAAATGAAAATATTTATAAATTATATGACAATTATTTAATATTTAGAGAACTCTTAGCCAGTTTATAGAGAAATTAAAGATAAGTTAGTATAATACAAACAGGAATTGCAATATGAAGTGAGAGAAAAGGCAGGCTTATGGTATATTTTGAGATAAATCCAAGTGAGAGAAATTCATAGAAGTAAGGAAGTGAGTGAAGAAGGGAGAGTAAGGAGATGTAAGCTAAGAATAGGTATTTGTTTGCATTTAGGGATACAGTTTGTCCTGATACTAAGCAAGAACAGAGCCAGTCCTTGCCTAGGAATCTTGCATAATGGTTTGGAAGGATGGGAAGAGGGTATTAACCTGATGGATACTAGTAAGGAGTTCTAAGCCTTAGTAGCATGGTATGACTACAGACAATGCCCAACAGATTTGCTAGCTTTCTGGAGAGACAGCAGTTTTGGACATTGAATCATAATGACCAACTGGGAACATGGTTGTGTAGAATGTTATTTACTGCTGGACAAGCGGATGGATGCTGGATAATTTTATAGGTGATTAGAAGCTGTGTATATGTTAGTTGATAAGGTAATTCTAACCAATTTAGATGTTTTACTGCTATACAGTGGTGTGTTCTAAAAGGAATATTTGCTGCAAATTTAGCAATTCTGTTATAGCATTGTTTTAGTTTTGATTTTTGCGATGTCAGAAGTGTAGTAAGATGGGTCCACTGCAAAGAAGTGTGGGGAGTAGAAAAGCAGTGGTGAGTGTAGTTTTAGTTGTGTTGGTGAAGAAAAGGCATGGAAAGAATCATTAGAAACTTTATTAAGAAGGACATAGGTAATCTCCAAACTCTAGACCCAACCCAGCTCAGATTTGTTAAAGGTAGAGCATTTGTGTTAAACATAGTTGACTTCTTTGAGAATGTGATCAAGGCCCTGGACAAGGGAAAGACAATGCATACCTTCTATCTTAACCTAGCCAAGGCATTTGACACAATCCCCCACTCAGGTATTATAGAGAAACTCTCCCAGTCGGGACTTAACCCCTGTATTACTAGGTGGATAGCCAACTGGCTCACTGACAGGACACACGCTGACAAAGTGAGTGATTTCACATCTAGCAAAAGACCAATCACCAGTGGTGTACCACAGGGTTCTGTGCTGGGACCCTTGCTGTCCAGAATTTATTTCTCAGAAGTTCAGGCAAAACTGGACTGCCTCTGTCTGACCAAGTTCGCTGATGATTGCAAATTGGGAGCAATCTCTGAGCCCCCCCCCCCCCAATTATGTTAATACACTGCAGACAGGGTTAACAGACAAATGATTGGTGCCAAAGCCATGTACTAAAACTAAATGCAAAAAATATATTATTCTTCTCTGTGGGAAAGTTGATATCCCTGCTAATTACATTATAGACACCCCAAGTGTAGACCCAGTGGTATGTGCTCTGGGTACTCGGGTTGATAGCAACCTGAACTTTGACCATCACATATCCACAGTAGTAAGGAAATCTTTCTATGTGGCACATATTATAAGTAAAGGAATTGCATCTAGATCTAAGGATGTTACAATTTCATTATACTCAGCCCCTTATCAGACCAATAATCGAGTACAATGCTCCTTTTTACATGTACCTCACCACACACCTGCAACAACTGGAGACACTGCAGATGTTTCTCACCAAGAAATTACATGGTACACAAAACAAGTATTTTCAGAAAGACTGGAAGCTCTGTCATTGCATTCTGTCTCTTACAGGTTCCTAAGGGGTGACCTGTGACTGGCTTATGAAGCAGTCTCTGACCTGGCTCTGATGGAAATGCTACACATTTGTAAATCAAATTGCAGGAGGGGTACTCACACCAGGGATCTTAACCTAAACTCGGCATGAACAGGTCATGCTGTAGAGGTAGATACATCTCCCAGAGACTGCTACTTCTCTAAAACAAGCTACCAGTTTACATGAAACAGAGCCCTTCCCTGACCCTCTTCAAATGCAACCTAGATCAATGGATGGGTGACAGCAAATTCACTCCTGGGGTGGTGCCCATGCTCCTCCTGGACAGTGGAGGTCAGTATTAACTACCATAGACCCTTACATCTGCGAAATCCACTCACTTAACCACTGACAATTAGGTCAGCTCAGGATAAATATGGCTATGCTTGTAAGGACTCTAGGGCCATTAGCCTAGTAACCTTCTATGAACCTATGAACCTATGAGTTTTTATTATGCAATTTTGTATATGCAGGTTGAATTTAAGATTATTATCCACTATCATCCCTACTAATTTGTTATGAGAAGTGACCTTAATGGTTGTAGTATCAAGAGAGAGGACTTTGTTTTTTTTTGTTTTTTTTTTTGTTAGGGCTGAGCATGAGTTGTGAGTGAAAAGCCATGTTTCAGGGCTTTTAAAGCTTTGCGAGTAATTGCTCAGAGGTGTGCCATGTTGTGAGATGTGCAGATGATTGTGAAGTGTTCTGCATGCTGTATTAGAAAGGCCTGTTGTGCAGATGTCTGGAGGGTGTTGGTGAGACTGTTAAAGAGGAGGGGACAAAAGATAAAGCCTTGAGATACACTGGTGGTGACTGGGAGGTATGGAGAGAGGATGGAATGCTATTTTACTGACTAATACCTATTGGATAGTTAGTTTTTGAACTATAGAAGAGTAGGCTTATACAGACCTAGTGAGGTAATTTGAAGAAGAAGTTTGTTGTGACAAACTGTGTCGAAGGTTTTAGACAAGTCTAGAAATAAGGAAGAGACTAGATGACACTGTCAATACAGGTTAAAAGTGCAGTATTAGTACTATGGCAAGGATGGAAGGCATGCTGTATGGCGATTGGAATTCTTACTGCAGGATGCAGTTTAATAATTGGTTTTGAATGCATTTTTCAAGTATTTTGTAGAGGGGGATAAGACTGCTGTAGGTCTATAGTTAGCAATGTCCGTTGAATGTCCTCCGCTGTGCAGAAGCATAACATGTGACTTTTTCCAGAGAGAAGGAACGTAGCATTTTTGGATTGGCTTATTTATAAGGATGGAGACCAGATAGGCAATGCTATTGGCTGCTATTTTAAGGTACTTGCTTGGAAGGTCATCAGCTGAAAAACAGCATGGTTTGAGTTTAAGAGTAGTTTTATATACATGATGTGGACACAGGTTTGAATATGAAAGTGAATGTGGTCATATGTGGCTGTTGGGCAGTATTAGGATTAGATGCTTGGAAATCCTTAGTTAGAGATGCCATACTATCTATGAAATAAGAGTTCAAATGTATTTGAATGATGAGCTATTGGGAGAGGGTTTAGGGTTGAATTTATAGCTCTGATGCAAGATTTCTATAATGGTTGTCCAGATTGTTTTAGCGCTGAAATTACTATTACTCTGAAACTTATTGTAATATAGTTTTTATTTATTTATTTATTTGCTTGTTAATACTACTGTGAAGCATTCTGAAGTTTATAAGATATTGTAGTGTTTTATTTATATTTCTGCCATTCTTTAAATGCTTTTTCTTTATCATGCATTCAAATTCTATTCTTTTTGGATAGACAAATTGCATTATTTGTTTTTAGTCCCATCCTTCTAGTTGGTGCAAGGCTATTTAGGATATTCAGGAAAGTTTCACTGAATTCATTTACAGCATCATGTACGGTGAGAATTTGTTTAAGAAGTTCCAGGTAACAGATGATAGGTTAGTAATGAACATTTCTGGGTTAACCTTGGAAGACTGCATGCTGTTTTACAAACATGCTGTTTAAGTGGATGTGTGAGATGTCTGGTTGTATAGACTGGGAGATTATCACTGAGACAGTCAGATATTTTATTTGAGGTGATGTATTTGCTAGGGTCTAAAACTAGGATCCAGTGTAATAAGAAATTTGATGTCTTGCTATCATGTGTGGAGCTATTAATTAGTTGTGTAAAGCCAAGTAAGTTCATGCTAGATGTAGGGGAGGTAGAGTTTCGGTCCAAGTAATTGACATTCACATCACCTAGTAGTATTTTTTCTTGTGGAATTGTTATAGATATAAATCTAGGCTATCTTTCAGTAAAGTTGTATTGCTGTCAGGAACGATACGATAGACAGTAATACATATTTGCTTATAATTGTTTCATTTCAGGAAAGTCATAAGAAGCTCTGCTGAACTGAACTTTGGTATTGATTTGTTGAAAGGGGAAATGTGGTAGTGGCTGGGAAATACTGAAGCAATGCCATCACCTTTCTTCTTTATGTGGTCATTATGGCTGATATTATAGATGGGAGGTGACATTTTGGAGTCGTTTATGCTGGGTTTAAGCCGAGTTTCAGTTACAGTGAGAACATCAGGCTTATGTTGGATAATCCTGGCATTTAGTTCAGCAGTTTTATGTCTTATGCTTCAAACATTTATGGCAACAAACATTAGATTACCAGGGTTGGGGGTAGACAATTTTAGGGTTAGAGTAGCGTGTGTGTGAAAGAGAATTGTCTTTATGTTGATTATGATAAGTGGGACCAGTATTAGGGTGAATGACTCCTCCTAGAAGGAATGTAGTATATTGGAGAATTATTGATACTTATTTTTGAAGAGTATTTTTCCATTTAATTTTACTTTGGTTTGAGTTGAAATGGAGTTAATCAGTCTACGTTTGGAGGAGCATCATTAAATAGGCTTGATGAGATCTGTAAAGAGGGAGGAAGTACAAGTAGGTGGTTGGGAAAGAGTTGGAGAGCTGTTGAGAGCTATTACAGAGTCGTGGTAGGATGAGAAATGGCCCAGAAGGAGAAGAAGAATATAGGATAAGTGGAGGAGTAGCATGAGTAAGTAAAGGGATCTGTATGTTATTGTTGGCAGGTCGTGTGGCAGGATTAAGTAAAGGGATCTGCATGTTATTGTTGGCAGGTCGTGGGGCAGCATTAAGTAAAGGGATCTGTATGTTATTGTTGGCAGGTCATGGGGCAGCATTAAGTAAAGGGATCTGCATGTTATTGTTGGCAGGTCGTGGGGCAGGATTAAGTAAAGGGATCTGTATGTTATTGTTGGCAGGTCGTGGGGCAGGATTAAGTAAAGGGATCTGCATGTTCATGTTGGCAGGTCGTGGGGCAGTATTAAGTAAAGGGATCTGTATGTTATTGTTGGCAGGTCATGGGGCAGCATTAAGTAAAGGGATCTGCATGTTATTGTTGGCAGGTCATGGGGCAGGATTAAGTAAAGGGATCTGTATGTTATTGTTGGCAGGTCGTGGGGCAGGATTATGTAAAGGGATCTGTATGTTATTGTTGGCAGATTATGGGGCAGGATTAAGTAAAGGGATCTGCAAGTTACTGTTGGCAGGTCGTGGGGCAGGATTAAGTAAAGGGATCTGTATGTTATTGGTGGCAGGTCGTGGGACAGGATTAAGTAAAGGGATCTGTATGTTATTGTTGGCAGGTCGTGGGCAGAATTAAGTAAAGGGATCTGTATGTTATTGTTGGCAGGTCGTGGGGCAGGATTAAGTAAACGGATCTGCATGTTACTGTTGGCAGGTCGTGGGGCAGGATTAAGTAAAGGGATCTGCATGTTACTGTTGGCAGGTCGTGGGGCAGGATTAAGTAAAGGGATCTGCATTTTACTGTTGGCAGGTCGTGGGGCAGGATTAAGTAAAGGGATCTGCATGTTACTGTTGGCAGGTCGTGGGGCAGGATTAAGTAAAGGGATCTGTATGTTATTGTTGGCAGGTCATGGGGCAGGATTAAGTAAAGGGATCTGTATGTTATTGTTGGCAGGTCGTGGGGCAGGATTAAGTAAAGGGATCTGTATGTTATTGTTGGCAGGTCGTGGGGCAGGATTAAGTAAAGGGGTCCGTATGTTATTGTTGGCAGGTCATGGGGCAGCATTAAGTAAAGGGATCTGTATGTTATTGTTGGCAGGTCGTGGGGCAGGATTAAGTAAAGGGATCTGTATGTTATTGTTGGCAGGTCATGGAGCAGTAGGGAAGTTGCATGGTATTAGGATATTTAGTGGTGTGGAGTCTGAAAGCTGATAGTGGTTAGGTAAGAAAGATGTATTTTCTATGAAGGAGGTTGTTCTAGTATCTTCTCTACAATGTGAGGAATAGAGAGGATTAAAGACTAGAGTATGAAAATGTAGTTAAAATAGGAAGAAGTGAGGGTTTATTTGGCAAAAGTAGAAGATACAATGTACAAGAGACAGCTACTGTTAGGGATGTGTGTGACTATGTAGGAATACAGTGAAAAGCAGTATGGGAGGGAGAGAGGTAGTTGAGAATGATGCTAAAAGATTAAATGGAAGTTGTGAATTAGGTGAAAAGATATAGGAGTGTTTGTATGATAGTAGTAAGGTTGTTTGGCAGGGTTAGGGATTAAGAAACACAAGTGAAATGTGTATGTGGGAGCTAAACATAGCAGGTTTCCACCATCAGGTCAAATTATAACAGAAAGTATTCAGTTTATAGCCAGTACAAAGCAATTAACAAATAAGCAAAAAGTAAAACAAGTTTTCTTTCATTTGCTGCATGCATGGCAGCTAGGAAGACTAAGTTATCGGCATACACAGTATAATCTGATGTACAAGAGAAAGCACAGTGGCCAGCTTACTAAGTGGTCCTTAGACTGTCAGAACTATTCTTTGGGAGGGTGATAAAACCACTTTTCATCAAAGGGCAGGCACATATTTGACTAGTTGAAGTTCAGGGTCTATATTATATCATCGAACGCTTAAAAAGCTTAACGCTGATTGATTGACCTAATTTAAGCAAAAGCTTACAATCTCGAACTGTCAGATCAGCTATTTTTTCCCAGGGAAAAAAATCACTGATCCAAAACACATACACACAACACAAGCACACCAAACAAACAGAAATCCACACACATACACCTAAAATCTGATACCTAACCCTACACTAAACTATGCACACACCACTAACTACCCACTTACCTTAACCCAAACCCTAACCCTAAGGTCCGTCACTATCGCACACTCACCTCACCCACTCCTTAACCCTAACTCACTTAAATCCGCCCTAACCCTCATGTCCACTCAATCGCACACACAACTAACCCGAGCCCTAACCCTAAATCACCTAAATCACCCTAACACTCACATCCACACAATCGCACCTGAATCCGACCGGTAACTTTCCACCATAACACTGAAAATACCAAGCAACAGAAACGGACAACTGAATTATTTCCCTAGGAAATAATTCAAGTTTCTGCTGCTTCGATATTTTGCAGTTTCGCAAAAATAAGTTTGATCAATCAGTGTTCGCTTTTTTAAGCGTTCAAGGATATAATATAGACCCGAAGTTCATACACAGTAAGGTTCTTCAAGTTAAATTTGCTTACACTGTACAATGACAAAATTATCAGTGAAACATTTAGGAGCTGTGCCTTGTGGGAGAGCTCCTACAGTTTTGGGGTTGGACGTAGTGACTACAAGCTATTAAACAATGACAACATTGTCAGTGAAAATGTTTGGAAGATGGGCCTTGTGTAGACCTGCAGTATTGAGGTTAGATGTGATAACAAAAGACTAATGCACAATGGCAAAATTCTCAGTGAAAATGTTTGGGAGTTGGGCCTTGTGCAGAATTCCTGCAGTACTGATGTCAGATTCAGTGACTGCAGGCTACTGTACAATGAAATAATTCTCAGTGAAAACGTTTGGGAGTCAGGCCTTGTGGCAGAGCTCCAGCAGTACTGAGGTCAGATGTAGTGAACACAGGCTATTGTGCAATGAGAAAATTCTCAGTGAAAAATCTAACTTATATATGCCAACTACGAGATCACAATACCTCAGAGAAAAGGGAATCTTCTGGGAAATGACCATCACAGACTTGGTAACTTGGTAACATCTTTAACGTTCCTCACAAACATCAGAGATGTGCACAGACAGTTAGTACAGCTTATTGAATCCTTTACTGTAAATGTTATTTTTTTTAAGTTTCTGCACAATCAAATATCATATATGTATGCAGGCAGCTATCTTTTGGGCTTTGTATTAAGGAGGCATGCCTTTTATGTTATTCTAACTGAAAGATGTTGAAATATGTTGTTATATTCCATTTTTAGTTTTTAGTTTTGTCCCAGTCTAGGCATAGACATCAGGAATGATATTGTTGTATATATGTACGTATATATATATATATATATATATATATATATATATATATATATATATATGTGTGTGTGTGTGTGTGTGTGTATGAGAGCATTCCTGGAAATACAGTGGATATAAAAAGTTTAGACACCAGTGTTAAAATGCCAGGTTTTTGTGATATGAAAAAACGAGGCCACAATAAATCATTTCAAAACTTTTCCCATCTTTAATGTGACCTATAACCTGCACAATTCAACTGAAAAACAAACAAATCTGTTAGGGGAAAAATATAAAAAATAAAAATCATACAATAAGCTGGTTGCATAAGTGTGCACACCCTTAAACTAATACTTTGTTGAAGCAACATTGGATTTAATTACAGCATTCAGTCTTCTTGGGTAGGAGTCTAAAAGCATGGCACATCTTGAGTTGGCAATATTTGCTCACTTCTCTTCGTAAAAGTGCTCCAAATCTGTCAGATTGCGAGGACATCTCTTGTGCACAGCCCTCTTCAGGTCACCCCACAGATTTTCTATTGGATTTAGGTCTGGGCTCTGGCTGGGCCATTCCAAAACTTTAATTTTCTTCTGGTGAAGCTATTCTTTTGTTGATTTGGATGTATACTTGGGGTCATTGTCATGTTGAAAAGGTGAAATTCCTTTTCATCTTCAGCTTTCTAGCAGATGCTTGAAGTTTTTGGGTCAAACGTGACTGGTATTTGGAACTGTTCACAATTCCCTCCACCCTGACTAAAGCCACAGTTCCAGCTGAAGAAAAGCAATCTCAAAGCATGATACTGCCACCACCATGCTTCACCGTGGGGATGGTGTTCTTTTGGTGATGCAAAGTCTTGTTTTTGTGCCAAACGTACCTTTTGGAATTGTGGACAAAAAGTTCATCCTTGGTCTCATCAGACCGTAACACATTTTCTCACATGCTTTTGGGAGACTTGATGTATTGTTTTGCAAATTTTGGCCAGGCCGGGATGTTTTTCTGTGTAAGAAAAGGCTTCCATCTTGCAACCCTACCCCATAGTCCAGACATATGGAGAATATGGAAGATTGTTGTCACATGTTGTACACAACCAGTACTTGCCAGAAATTCCTGCAACTCCTTCAGTGTTGCTATAGGCCTCTTGACAGCTTCTCTGACCAGGTTTTGTCTTGTCTTTTCATCAGTTTTAGAGGGATGTACAGTTCTTTGCAACATCACTGTTGTCCCATATTTTCTCCACTTTTCATGACTGTCTTCACTGTGTTCCATGGTATAGCCAATGCTGTGGAAAGTTTTTTATACCCTTCTCCTGACTGATACCTTTCAACAATGAGATCCCTTTGATGCTTTGTAAGCTCTCTGTGAACCATGGATTTTGCTGTAGCAGGCAACTGAGTAAATGTCAGGAAAATCCTACTAGGACAGCTGAACTTTATTTGGGGTTAATTAGAGTCTCTTTAATTGATGACAGGTGTGTACTCAAGAAGACTGAATGCTGTAATTAAATCAAAAGGTGATTCAATAAAGTATTAGTTTAAGGGTATGCACACTTATGCAACCAGTTTATTGTATGTTTTTTATTTTTTATATTTTTTCCCCTAACACATTTGTTTGCTTTTCAATTGAATTGTACAGATTATATGTCACATTAAAGATGGCCAAAGTTTTGAAATGATTTACTGTGGTCTCATTTTTTTATATCACAAAATCCTGGCCTTTTAACAGGGGTGTGTAAACTTTTTATATCCACTGTATATGACTATGGACATTTGTGACTTCTTGACTTCTCTTTCATCCCAGTTTAAGACAGAGAAGATACACAGAAGACTATCTATCTATCTATCTATCTATATATATATATATATATATATATATATATATATATTTTTTTTTTTTTTTTTTTATGAAAGGGTACTGAGGCAGACACTACATTCACACATAATTTATATTTCCTCACAGGCATTTATTCTATTATTTTATTTTAAAATTATATTTTAGGTAACCATTTGAAATGTTGGGACGGCTAGAGTGAGTCCAAAAACACATAGATTGATAGGCCAAAAAAGCGGACTTACATATATGAAGTCCGAGATGGTCATTTCCTGGAATATTCAATTTTCTCTGAGGTCCTGCAATCTGAGAGCTGATATATATATGTTCATGGAGTGTAAGGGTTATGTGCCCACACACTGGCAGGTGCAAGGGGTTGCCTCCCTGCAAAAAAGAAGTTAAAAGGGGAAGAGCATTGTTTTAGGTTCACTCTTCTCCTGGATTTTCATTTTTTGTCTGCATGTCAGCACTCAACATTTAGAGTGCGGACACTAAATATAAGGAGCTGCTATTTTATTGTTGTCAGTGGAGGTATTAGCTATATAAAAGACATTTATTTAGTCAGTAATTCCACAATGAAAACAAAATAATGATATGCCATTTGGATCCTTAACTCAAATAATTCTGTAATTCCACAATATAAACAAATTGGTGATTGTCTGCTTGGCTTTTTAAGGCCCACTCCAGAAAAAAAAAACAATGTCTTAAGTTTTTCTCCTTCAAAGACAGAGTCTAATAAATCTTGTCCAGCAACTGGGCTGTACTAAAAAAATTCCAAGGATACAGACATCTCCAGGCCCAGATTCAAATTTTCTATTACAAGTACTTCTGTCACGCACAGCTCCAGTTCCGACTGGGCTATTGAACTATATGCTCCCAGGTCTTCAGGCGGCCTCTTACCTCTCTGTTGATACTTCTCTTGAGGAACTAACTTCCTGGGTTCTTCTGAATAGATATCTTTCTTTTATGCAGCACTAATGAGCAATTGGTTAGCTAATACAATTAATTTTTTAACTAGCTTTCTGTGAGAATATTGCCATGCGCAAGGTACACTGCTTTCCACTTAAAGGCAGAACACATATTTTATGCACTCATCATGTTACAGCTACTTCCTCTGCAGTGAAAAGCCACAGATTTTGGACTATTAAGATTGCCTATAAGGCTTAGCAAACCCATCTGTATCCTGATTTGCCTGTTCAGGCCTTGGATCAATGCGGACTGAATAAATTTCAGGAATAGTATCCTTTGGCGCAAATTGGTATGTCCATCTGTCTACTTACTCGGTCACTATACAGATGCTTGATCTATTGTTCAGGTGAAGTGCCTGCAAAATTAAAAGTACTTTAGGAGACAGTAGACATGGTTTAGTGCTAGACTTTCTTTTTCTATGGCTGAGTATCTCCTTTTAGCATATGGCTGAATTTAGCCACTGATATAGCAACACGTTGCTCCCACCTTCAGTCTCATGGCACAGCACTGCTCCTCCAAAGAGTGCATCTCTTACACTGGCATATAGAGTACATTCATTAGGAAAATCAAGAGTCACTAACACTGGTTTGCAACAAAGACTACTTTTCAGTTCATTAAAAGCTGCTTCTACCACAGAAATATCCTGTACTGTAAGATATGTCAAAGGACAGACAAAAGTTGCAAAATTATTTACAAATTTCTATAATAAACTAGCTAGTCCAATGGAAGGCTTCACCACTATTTTAGTGGAGAAGATATGTCATTTCTGGTATTTTTCTCTTCCAGTTGTTTTTATGCCATCTGTCTTCCTTTAAAGTATTCTGAACAGTTAACTTTCACTGCATTCAATTGACATTTCTAAACATTTACAGTCACACTTGTTTGTTATATATATTTTAAATCAGCCTTCACCTTAAGAGATACTTCCAGTCATCTGAAAAAATGAGTGTCAAGGTCAGTATATTGAAAGTAAGGGTTTGTTATTTTATCCAACAGCCTCTAAAGGTAGCACCTCATGTAGGCCTAAAGATAACATTTTTTTACTGAAACAGACGATCAGGGGTTAAAGAGGCTTTTTTTGTTTTCCTCTAGCAGAAGGGGTAATTGATATTTGCCAGTAAACCTTTGTAAAGTCTAGTGTTAAAAATTATCTGATCTTTCCATCATTCCAATCACCTCATCAGTTCTGGGCGGATCATAGCTATTAAACAGTTAAACGCTATTCAGTTTCACTACAGTCATTCCAGAGTATAATATTTTCATCAGATCTTCAGACTAGCTCTACTGGGGAAAATCCATTCATTTGTTTCTAATGTACCACTCTTAAGTGGAGCATCCTTTGAACTACTCTTGGTAACTCTTTTGCATCAGTTTTGTTCTCCCAGGCATGTTCAAGAACATTCCTTTGTTTCTTAAGACAAATTACCCTGCTTTTTGGTTTTGTACTGATGACAATGATCCCTATAACTGCACTTGAAGTAGAGAATCTTTTGTCTCTTATTATGAACTACCGCTTGCAGCTCACCACTGAACTCCCAACTCATTACACTAGTTTCAGTGCATCACTGTGATAGATGTCCTCTACTTTTCTCTTTCTATTTCTTGGCTGTCTACCCTTACAATTCACTAAATTTATTTTTCTGTCATGTCCAATGCCCCTTGCCACCTAGCCAAACATTTGATCTCCAAGGAGGGCACTTATATAATTCTTAATTTCCTAGGTTAAATTCTCTTGAGTTCGGTACTTTATTAGTCTCTTGTTGCTACATCTTGCCAACTTTCTATATGTGTTGCTTTACTGTATGCATCCCTGACTTTAGTCTATCTTGCGGACTAACATAATGTTATATCACAGTTTCAGTGGTGTCTTTTCTTCTTCCCAAGTTTCCTTAGCAATGTAAAGCAGTACCAGGGGATGCCTGCCATACAAAATTACACATGAGTAAACAGTATTGAAGCTCATGGCACCTCACTGATAAAAAGTTAGAGTAACAACTGGATCCAGTTTGTTCCATGTGCCAATAATTTCCTTAGCTTGTATTTTAATGTTTTAATAAACTTTTCTACTAATCGGTAGGTTTCCAGATGGTTGCCTGATGCTTTCTGCTGGTTTGCTTTAAAGTGCTGAAATTACTGATGAAATACTTTTGACATGACTATGTGACTTCATCAATAAGTAGCTCTTTAGGGGTTACAATTCTTTAAATTTGGGTAGCGCAGTGGTGTAGCGGTTAATGTTGTCACCTCACAGCAAGAGGTTCTCCAGTTCAATTCTTGGGTGAGGTGCCTTCTGTGCGGAGGTTATATAAAACCTCACAAGCTTATTAACTAATTGCACAAGCAAATGTTTTTACAGAAAAGGTCATTTCACTTTTTAAAACTAAAACAAAATAACAATACCTTATTTTTTTCATCATACATATGGGCTTATAGAGCCCTTCCAGCTACCGGACTTCCCTTGAAAGCAAAGTAAAAGAATCCAAATCCTAACACGTCAAGATTTCAACTCTATTTATAGCACACTTCTAACAAGTATACCTGTAATATATATATATATATATATATATATATATATATATATATATATATATATATATATATATATATTTATTGGCTGTTTTACTCCATGCCTATACTGTCTGCAGACAAGCATCTGCTTATCTCTTAGTTCATCCTCTATTTGATGAACTAACTTCCTGAGTTCCTCTTTCATATGGCAGTAATAAACAATCAACTAGCTAATGCACATTTATTTAATAACTCCCTGTGAGAATATTCCCATATTTAATATACTTTGTCTTACACTTATAGGCATGCTCGACATGTTACATAGCATACAGTTTCCTAGATGAATACATGTACTTTTCATGAAAGCTGTTCATGCCAGTTGTGCATAAAATCTGATATCAAATCTCAAGTTTGCCTGCAGTGCAACTCTCATTTGACTGAGAACCACTGTTCTTTATATACTATAAAAAAGTAATGGTTTAGCTAGAGAAAACTCTTTTTTCCAAATGCAAAGCATAATGTCCTTCTAAAACATTTTTTACAGGTAGCACATCTCTCTCCCAAAGTTCACCATCAGACTCAGTGTTCACTTCTTTTTTTCAGGGCGCATTAAAATAAACTTCTTATTCACAATGTATGAAAACAAGATGAATTACTTCCTTGCTCTTTATCTCAACACGTTATTTAAATATTAATTTGCTTTTGAATTAATTATGGCGGAACACAGTTGCAAGTCACATCACTGTGTATTTTAATAATAGCAAAATGATATTATTTTGAAAGTTTATACTTTTCTAGATGACAGTCCCTTACCTGAAACGACAGAGTATCACTATAGCTGTTGTAAGGGAAATAAGTGAGGTGCTGTATCCAACAGTGTACAGTGCCTTCACAGACAAATAGTAGTAATCCTTAAAAAATAAAACAAAATACACAAAATATATTACTATTACTCATAATTTATATGGCCAATAAAACATTTTGCTACTTTCACAACTAATAACAATACCAGTGTATGACTGAAAGAGTTCTATATCTTCATAGTTCCCAACTTACCTGAACAGTAGTTAAAACAGACTTAGGACTTTAGCCATCTTTAATGACTAAATCACTTTTCTATGCATTTTTGGACACACATATAAACAAAGCACAACCAGTTTCCTAAACACAACAGGCATGGTATGTGAATGACATATCATCCTAGCTACCTAGAGATAATAAAGATAATGTTCTGTGTATCTCATAGCAACATCAGGAAAACAAGACTTGCAATGCTAAATCAAGAAACAGTCCCAATTCATTTTTGCATACTACTGTGTCAGATAAAGTCAAATCACACCTTCATTCAAATGTAAAAATAAGGATATTTATTAAAACTTTGCTGCATGTTATGTTTTAGATCACATTCAGCTTTGCCATAGCATCTGATGAAATGTCAGCTGTTAAAATGTGAACTTTAACCTCAACTTTATGTAAGTGCTTATTTCCTAAGCGTTGCCTAAAATTCAAAAAACGTATGACAATAAACAGTATGGTATATATAAAACAAGTTATTGTAGGTTTGTAACATTGCTTTGATCAAATGTACTCTGAGAACAAAACTGACAAAAGTAAAACTTTAAAAACAGAAATGATTTATTCATTGCAAATTTACCAAACAAGCAGAATTTAAATAGAATACAAAAATATTTTTTCTGTAGCAAACTATAAGTCCATCGGTTAATTCAAGACAAATGAACATTTGCATCCTTATTGTTTGATAGGACTTAGGACTGCCTAGTCCTTGGGAAATCAGCACCAAAGATATTCCCAATATACAATCTCTTACCCTTTACCCACAATGCCTTGTTTGGTCCTTTTCATTTCCATGTCCATTGTAATCTGCACACAGGTAGTGTATATTAAAACTACTGCATGTATGCTTCCTCCCCCTCCTGTTTGAGGCAGGAGGATAGAGGATTTGAATATTATGGACATCCCAAATTCTTCAGATCTAACATCATTATGGTAAGTGCATAACTTTTAATTTTAAATGATCAGTTGGAATTTTGGAGACTATAGGAGTCCTTCATTTATCATCTGAGTAGTACTTAATGGGACATGGCCCTGATAACTGGAGTCCTGAGTGAAGACCAGGACCTAGAGATTGCACATAGCTTGCCATGCCTTCAGAAATTACTTAGTAATCCAGTATAACTACCACATAGATATTATCCACCAATGCATTCCTAAAGAAGGCCTTGGAAGTAGCCACTGCCTTACTTGAATGTGTCATTGCCATGGATGGCAAAGTTATGCCTTGCTTTTCACAACAGAACTAAATATAACTGGACATCTGTCTGGCTGAAGTGATATTTGAAAATGTGAACCCCATGTTTTTAATAGAGAATGAAAGAAACAGCTGGGAGTCATTCTAAGTGATTTGGGTGTGTTCAAGTAAAACTGATGATACTTATGCACTTCCATATAGCATATCAAGTGCCCTCACCAGTTGGAATATTTTGGAAAGAAAACAGCCAGGTGTATGTACTCATTTAGTTGGTCCTGCTGGCTACCGTAGGCATGAAAGTAGTTATAAGGACTCCCTTTACCTGTGCAATACAGTATAAAACAGATTAACATAAAGGGAATGCAACACACACATTCTGGTAAAAATAACTGCTACAAAAACAATGGTTTTAGTGATATTTACTTAAAATTGCCTAAGCTGTAGGTCTGAAAGGGAAAATCATCAGTTTTTTCAAGATGAAGTAAAGATCCAAAGAAGGGACAGGATGTTTTAAAGGAGGCCATATGAAAAACATTACTCTTAAAAATGTTTTACATATCTTGAGATAGTTAAGGATAAAGAGTTACCTCCCTCTAGGATGATAAATATTGCTGTCAGATGAACTTTTATTGAAGAGCATTCAATCAGGAATTAAGCACTTGAGATAGATAGAGAAATAGATAGATAGATAGATAGATAGATAGATAGATAGATAGATAGATAGATAGATAGATAGACAGACAGATAGATAGATAGATAGATAGATAGATAGATAGATAGATAGATAGATAGATAGATGAGCATTGTTAAGGCTGTATGTATGAAAGAGTCTCTTCCTTTGCTAGTGGCTTAGTTTTCAAAGAGACCCTTCTTGCTGTTGTACATTTTCTAAGTGCTAGGTCTCTAGGCAGGTGTAAGGATCTAGATAAACTTTTCATAGGTAACTACTAGGCTAGCTGCTCTTCTGAGCCATTTTAAGCCTAGCCAATTTTCCAGAAAGATAAGAATCAAACCCTGTACCTTTTGTCTTTGCAGTAAACACCTTAACCACTATGCCAACCCACCCACCTTTAACCAACCTGCATTTCAGTGTATGAATGATTCTGGCTATTACTATAAGTGGAATAAAATAACACTTAAACAAAGCGTTTTGCCTGACCAGTGTGTCAACACATCTCTGAAAGGCTTCAGGCATTGTAGCTGCTCCAATAAATGAGGCTAAGATGAAGGGAAGCAAATTTGCTGAGGCCAGTAAGAGCTATGAGAATACTCATGTTTTTTTTTTTTTTTTTTGCAACAGATGTTTTTTATTGAATGAATAAATTATATAAACAGTTCAACATTCAGCATAACACAAAAGTACAGAATTGAACAAGTGAACATTCATTTTTGTCAGTATATATCAAGGTAGACAAAACATTACTGATCCAACAAAAAACGCAAAGCTGATCAAGTGAACATGGGGGCTAAGCCATCCCTTCAGGAATGTCCTTCCACGAACTAAAAATTAGAGCAAGCAACACTGATATCACATTATGCTTCCAATAGAATTTGATATGTGGAAGATTGTAATGACTATACCTAACAACCAAAGAAACATAATACTGAATATTGATAACCATTGTGGGACTATCTGATTAATGCATTCTAGTAGCGTTTGTCACATAGAGTAAGTAACTGGGCATAACCAAACCATAAGACAGTAATCTGCATTGCTGCAGGAGCAACACAAACATGGCACATTAATCTGGTTGTCACATTTAGCCAACTGGCTGGGGGCAAACTGGAAGCAATGTAAAACTTTTAGGAATATAAAGGTTGAAAGATATGTTAGCCTTGTATCATAAGTAATATGGAAAAGATTACGCCACCTCTGCTGTGGGATAGCTTGCTTACAAAAATGAGATACTTGTTCCGGCAGGTTCATAATGATTTTAAGGGAGGCCTGCCAATATGCAATAATGCCACCCTTTGAGTTTACTACCCCAGCTTTGCCCTACATTTTGCAAATAGTTAAGATATTTTATCAGCTGTGCCCACCATGACTGGAGGGTGTCAGCCATTTCCAATCCATCAAGCATGGATATAATTTGCAAACATTGTTACCATTTGATATCTGCTGGGGAAATCTATCATTAACTTTTACAAAGATCTTATGCCACAAATATCCTTACCATGCAAAATACTTACCTTGATCCAGCTGATCCACCACAATTTCTGGTATGCGATTGTGATGAGCTCATTGTTCCATACAGTGGAGAAAACCAAAACCCTAGGTCGTACCATAGGCTTGGTCCAGCATCTAGTTTTTAACCACCCCCCAGGGTCCCATACTTGGTGAGAAGGATGCTGACTATATGTAGTATTAGTGTGTTTATGAAGAGCCAGTTCTGCATGTATCCAAACAGGAATGTACTGGGATCGAGGGCACTAGTGGTAGCAGCCTAGCAGCCATATCCATGTCGATCAAGAAAACCAAAGGAACGTTTTCAGCACTACCAGTCTGGAACTGCTAATTCTGGGTGGTCTTCCCTGCCACAGAAAATTTCCAAGTATGCCATAACAGTTGCATGGAAACCAAGAGAATTGGGTGTGTGGAATGTGGCATAAAATAAAGAGTAGCTTAGGCAGGGCATACATTTTGACAATGTGGGTTTTATGAAAAAAAAATGTAAGTGTGGACAATTTCTGCCAAGATAGAGTTCCTGAATTTTCAAGGTTGCTTGTTTAATGTTAGTATATTGGCCACTTTGTCCATGCAAAGGATCATACATTCTCCCAGATATGTAGAGTCAGTAATGACCTTTAATGGAACACTGGGGTCTTGGGTTAATATTGCCACTTTAACAGTACTTAGTGGGAAAAATACTGATTTACCTTGACTAATATACTACCCTGTAAGTTTAGCAGTGTTCCACAGGTATGACCAAATAGGCATAACTTTGACACTATGGTCATTTACCCAAGCAATGCAATCATCAGCTGACCATATAGTTAGCAGAAGAGTTACTCCTCTTCCTTGGATTGTACAGTATCAAAGTGGACCTGCAAGCATAAATTGAGAATATATACTACCAGAAAAAAACAGATGAGGTGATAAGGCATAGCCCTGGTGAATAGTGCTATGCAAGAAAATACATCCATCCATCTATCCATCCATCCATCCATCTGCAACCCCTTTTCCTACTTTTTCACATGGGGTCAGGGTGTCAGTTCAACAGTGACAATCATCTACACTCAAGGTTTTAAGAGTCGGGTGCAAGGAAATATTGGGGAAAATATTTGATTCAAAAATACTCACTTGGTCAGTTTAATGTGCAATCTGCATGATTCACTAAACAGTTGAGGGAACTCAAGCATATGTATAGCTCACCAGTTATAGCAAAACATAGAGTGAAATACCTTACCAAACTCCAGCAGGATCACATTTGCACTGCTTTGCAGTACAATACACATTGCTTGAATATCTAACCAAAGCCAAACCGAGTCAGTGGTACTCGCTTCACTCCTAACACATCTGAAGTGGTAATGACTGACTATTGTGGGAAGGCTCTGTTCCAAATTATTAGCCAAAATATTGTAAATATCAGTTTGAGATGCATGAAATGGTCCTGTAATTGGATGTGTCCATGCAGTCACAAGCAGACTTGGGAAACATCATCACCTTCACCCTATATTTGCTGTGAAGGAATTTTGTCTAATGGAGTTCATAAAAATGTGGTACAATGGTATAGCTATTTCCACTTTAATGCATTTATAGAATTCTAGTGAGATGCCATTTGGACGTGAAGGTGCTTTTGTCTTATTAATAAAGGACTACTTCTACCTGGTACTAGTCATGTTTATTTTAATATATCTATTTGCCATCCTAACTGGATTTACTCATATAGCTGTTTTTTACTTTAGCCCTAAAATTTCTCAAAGATGTGTGGGACCTTTAAGAAAGCATACCATTCTTGAGATAATTTTATGATAACCCCCCACCCCACCCAGCACAAAGGTGCTAATTTCCGAATATGAAGAAATTTGAGTCATGTGGGTACAGTTTGGTATTTCTCAGACAGGATCTCATTAATTATCTTAGAATCTACATGAAGGGCACATTCATTGCCTCATAGGACCACTATAGCAATTTATTTTTGTCTCTCATGGCATTTAATAGTAAGCAGTTTGTTGGAGGTATCTGTTTAATCCCAGCAGAATAAATTCCACCTGTTCCTCTTAGCTGCAATAGATATATATAAAAGTTGTCTATTCCTGGCTCCAGAATTCTTCTACCCACTTCATTAATACATGAATGAAATTACTTTCCTTTAATAAAAGGGGCTTACATTTCCATTGACATGTGAGAATGCCAAGCTTTTGGTGTAATGAAATTAACACTTGCTCATGACTCGATAAACCTGCTGGCCAAATCACAAACTTTGCTACCCATGACAGAAAAAAAAACTGCTAACAAGCCACAAGTCTCATCTACTAGCTAGTCCAGTGCTTCTTGAATATGTAACATTGTATGCCTGCGAGTCCTGTACCCTCCAAACATCAACCACACTGAATTCTTGCATACCATGAAAATTCCATTTTTTGTCAGTCTATAGACTCCAGATGGCAGACTGTACGTCCACAGGTGTAATGCAATGTTAAAGTACCCACCTGGTAAGATAAACCCCTGAAATGGCAGAAGTGATCTAATCATTTCAATCATACTCTGTAAAGCAGTAACCTTGTTTTCACTGGGACACTCAAAAGGATTTCCCCCAAGACCTCACGTGCAACTAAAATCACCCATCTACCTGCTTTAGCTAGTGTTTCTTTCACCATTGACCATCATGTGATTTGATCAATAATGTAACTTCCCTTCTTTACACTATGGGGGGGGGGCATGCAAAAAGCCACCCAGGTTCCTGGACTGCCTAAAAAGTATGTATACAGTTGTTTGTGTTTAACTTTTATCTCCTGTAACAATACAAACTAGTACTTAATCCTTAACAATTGCTTAAAGATAGATTTGGATCTCCAGGGTGAGGATACTCCTCTGCACATTCTAGTATACCCCCCAAACTTCTCCCATTAACTTGATCAGCATGTTCTGCACATTAGAATATGAAATGAAGTGGCAAGCTTTAGCTCCATTGCATGTGATGGACAGGTTAATCTATAGAAATACTTAGAAAATAAAAAAATATATAAAATATAACAGATTGACAGCAATGAAACCACTGCAAAAATGAATAACCAACTAAAACTGAAGCTAGGTGTTGATGGAGAGATGATGAACAAACTCAAATTTTCACAGATTGTTCCTGAGACCTATAACCACCAACCAACATTTATAGCCATAATCAATCTTAAACCCCTCCCTCATCAATTTATCACTCTGTTAAAATCTCGATTTATCCCAAAGTCACAATTAGAAGAGAAATAATACAAAAAGACTTGAAAAATGTAATTGCAGTCTATATTAACAACGCAAAACATACCTTATTAGCTTTGCTAGGCAATAAAGAAACATTTGGGATAGGAGTCCAGTCATAGTTATCTTTATACCATGTTTATCGAAGTACAGCTATTAGACATTTTTGTGGGGCATAAGGTCAGTCCCCCAACAACATGTTTAAATCTTGAGACATATCTCCCCTCAAACTTCTGATGGTTGCCATTTCCTCCAATTGTATTTCAAAAGCTAAAAGGTCTCATTTGGTTCCCATTGGAGTCCATTGTGGTAGAGTGGGTAAGTAAGTCAAATCTACTGGAAGTGAGCACCATGGCCAAAAAAATAGGATATCTTGGGCTACCGGAGCATCCTTGTGCAGATCCTTGATAAAGCCCTTGCAAATTTTTGCCTTTTTTGTTTAAGGGTGACGATGGCTGAGGATAGTCTCATTATGTTCTCTGCATAGGAATCTCTTAAAAGAGATAGCAAGTAACTGTCCACTTCTGACAGGTCCTGAAAAAACTGAGAGATCCCCTTGGTTATATGTAGGGAAGCAGGGTCTCTTAGTTGTACCTGGAAATCCACATCCCTGCAATAATTTAAGTATGGAACCATTTCCTTCATTTTCAGATACAAGGCTGAGCTATATTTCAGGACAATACACACTCTATGGTCCACAGTTCTGAGATCTGCTTGCAATTCACACACTTTTTGCAGTAATTTTTCCCTATAATTATAGTCAAGAAAATCTCTGGGGTTATTACTAGATTTATTGCAAGATAAAATTCTGTGGGCACTCCCTAAGAGTTTGGTGATCAACAGCTGGATGAATTTTACAGTTTCTGGACCCTCCAGCTGTTCCAGTAGTCTAATAATTTGCATGTTGTTACTCCTGGAGCAGTTCATAAGATCTTATATTTTAAGCTCCATTTTATGGGTTTGATACTATAGATCCTCGAGTTCCCTCTTGTGTGTAGGTAGAAAAGCTTTTTGCTCCCACAGTTCTCCTTGATCATCCTGCAGAGTCTCATGGATCACCTGATGTTGAACATTGTGGCTTGCTGCTGTGGATTTTATATGCTGGATGTTCTACCATGCAGTCTTCCTTAACTCAGACAGTGATGCAATTAAGCCAGAGTTCTTCCATAATATTTAGAGCATCCATCACCATAATAAGTTGCACATGGCTTAACTCTTTCCTACGTGGCTTATTCAAGTCTTTAATAACTAAAGGGATTACGTAACTTGCAGCAATGTTCCTACTACAGGGTCTGAAGGTGAGATACTGAGTCAAATAAGTGACTAAGACTGTCTGCAGAGAACTGTGTCCACTTGGCAAGAGACTTGCTTTTTGAAAGTAGTTCATGGCCATAGCCCTTTGTCACATGCTCGTCACTTCTTGGCATGGGAGATAGCTGCCTCTTCCTACTTGACTATTGATGTACGAAAACATCAGAGTTTTGCAGCTGTGTATAGCTACTGTGCTTTGAAAAGGAAGCCCCAAAACACCTGTAGAGTTAGGAAAACCACATTCATCACCAAGATGTTCATTCAGAGGTCAGCCTCCTTCTATGAATACATACTTTAGAATGTCTGCCCTTGAGAAAAGCCCCTTCCAGCTACTCCCAGTGTGAAAATGTTTGCAGTGACAAACAATGCTTTGGTCAAGGCTTGGAACTGTCTTGTCTACTGCAGGTGATGCTTACACATTGAGGAAATCTTTACTAACTTATCTAAAAGCTGGGTCATCACTCACCACTTAACTCATAAGGTTCATGGAAGCACCGTAATGTGGAATCTGGCATGAAGAACTATGTAAATGGATGCTGCCATGAGGCCCAGATCCTCGAAGCAATCCAAGGCCAAAATCAGCTGTGCCTGAATAATGTGTTTTGTTACCTTTTGAAGAGGCAAGACCTGTACACATGAAAGAACTCCTTGCACAAGAGGATTACAGTGTGAATTTGATGAATTTAAGGCTCTGGGCAGGTGCCATCTGAGTGTTTCTCTGAATTTCCCAGGGAATGTAAAAGACTCAGATGGGTTTCTGTTGCTGATTACAACCTGATTCTTGTTGGAGCAGTCAAGTCTCATTTGTTTAAGTAAAGGAGGCTTTCACTCCTTATAGATTCTAGCTCACTGCTATCATTAACATGCCTTTTGTGAAAAGTTTGTTGACAAAGGAGAGCTGAAATAATAGTGTCCAGAACTGGCAATGACAGGCTAATATGCAGAATGTCTAGAAACCTGCTGGATTACCTTCATCCTTAAGTAAAGATAGGTATCCTGGGTTTTCAAAGAGCACATATGCTTGACTAAAAAGAAAGGACTGACTGCATTGTGGCAATGTGAAAGCATTTATTCGTATGATGTGTTTTAGGCCACTGAGTTGTAGAATGGGTCCGGGGTCCCTTGTTTTCTGTAGTACTAAAAAGAACCTGAAGTAAAAGCCAAAAGGTCATTGAACCGCTTGGATTAATCTTTCTTATAGAGAAGCATTATACCTCTTTGTTAGCTACTCTCCTGATAGTGAAGGACATCTGGAAATTTACCTGCCTTACGTGATGGCCATCCATACGGGCAGCTAGAGGGACAAATAACCTGCAACTACCTTTAAAGTGATACAGTTATGCAGATCCTCCAAAGCTAGCTATGAAAACAAAATCACCACTAAATCCAAAGACAACCACAAAGCATTCTATAGCTATGTCAAGAATCTATATGGCAACACCCAGATCTGCTCTGAGTTACAGCACAAAGGCACGAAAATTACAGAACCAACTGATATTGCCAACATCCTGGAAGACAGGTTCAGTGCTAACTTTACCCCCCCCCACCCCACCCCCTAAAGGGCCCATATCTATACGGGAAGAATGCAGAGTCCCTGTAATCACAACTACGCAGGTAAAAGCTGCACTCTCTAAAGCCAAAAACTCAGCATCCATGGGACTGGACAACATCCCAGGCTGCGTTTTACACAAACTTCAGAATGAACTGGCTCCCCACTTAAGCACCATGTTCAATAATAGCCTTGCATCAGGCTTTGTGCTCACTGAATGGCGCACAGCAACAGTTATCCCACTCCACAATGGGGGAGCCACGACCGATCCCAGGAACTATCGACCTATTAGCCTGACGAGCCTGGTCTGCAAGGCCATGGAATGTATCATCATGGAACTCATAAACAAAGACATTGGTAACCTCCAAACTCTGAATCCCACCCAGTTCGGGTTTGTGAAAGGCAGATCATGCCTCCTGAACCCGATGGACTTCTTTGAGGCAGTCACCAAAGCCATGGATGAGGGTAAGGTGGTTCACACAGCCTATCTTGACCTCGCCAAGGCTTTCAACATCATCCCCCATTCTGGAATCATAGCTAAACTCACTAAACTAGGTATAAATCCCTACGTCACAAGATGGGTTGCCAACTGGCTCACTGACAGAACTCACACTGTAAAAGTTGCAGACTCCAAATCTGACCTCAAAGCAGTGACAAGTGGAGTACCACAGGGTTCCGTCCTGGGATCTCTCCTGTTTGGTATCTACTTCTCTGAAGTACAGGCTAACACAGAAGACTTCTGGCTAATGTAGTTCGCAGATGACTGTAAACTAGAAGCCATAGTCAAATGATGTGGACATCCTACAGAAGGGCCTCACTGAGTCAGATGCCTAGTGTCAGAGCCATGGCCTCAAGCTCAATGCCAAAAAGTGCAGTGTCATCCCCTATGGTAAAAACTCTGTCCCCATGAACTATCACATAGGCAGCAATCGACTTAACACTGAATGCGTGATAAGAGACCTTGGGACCCAGGTGGACAGTAGTCTCTCTTTTGATAATCACATCGCCACAGTAGTAAGAAAGTCCTTCTATGTGACACACCTCATCAAAAAAGGGTTCTCATCCAGGAAAAAAGAGATCATTGTTCCCCTCTACTCGTCACTCATTAGACCCATTATTGAGTACAATGCCCCTTTTGGAATGTACCTCACAAGACATCTGCAGCAGCTGGAAAGGCCACAGAAGTACCTCACAAAGAGGATTACTGGCCTCAAACAAATGCCCTACACTGACCACCTCAAAAAACTCCAGCTTTACTCCGTAGCATATCGCCTATTCCGAGGTGATCTCTGCCTAACATATAAAGCTATGTCAAACACAGAGCTGTTGGACATGCTGCACCTAAGAAATCCCAATCCCTCCGAGCTACACGCTCTAGGGACCTAAACCTTGTGACCGCAATAAACAGGACACGCTGGAGGGATATATTCCTGTCCCAGAGACTTCCTATATTCTGGAACAAGCTACCCATCTATGTCAAGCAAAGTTCTTCATTAGCACTCTTCAAGAAAAATCTTGATGAGTGGCTGGGAAATAGGAAATACACCCTAGGGATCACTTCTGTGTCTCTGCTGGACAGTGGCACAGGAAAAAAACTTTCTTGGGTGGCGTAAGCTATGGAACCTTGCTGGCTAGGCTTATTTAGGCCCTTGGGCCGATAGCCTAGGACCTACCTATGAACCTATGAATTAATCTGCAGACCACCAAACAATGGATTATGAAATCTCTCTCATGGCCATTGCAGTTTCTACTGATCTGGAAACAATTCCTGAACTTAATGTGCTGCCTGTAGTTTCTACCAAAACCTTTGCTATTTCTGGTGGCCATACCTGGATACCATTTGATGCAAGCTCATTGTGTCATAAAAACAGATGCAATGAAGGTTAAAATCTCACTCAAACAGATAAAAAATTGGACCACTTTCTCCACATTCTCTAAGTATGTCTTAACAGATTGAACAAAAAGTGATGATCCTTCAAAAGGTGCATTCATAAAGGTCACCTTCATATCCTAAGCAAAGCTCTTAAGATGCAGCCAGGTGTCATAGCATACTGCTATACCACTGTCTTCATCCCTAGCTGTACCAAAGACTGAGTCATGAGCCAGTTGCATCACCACCTATGCTGTTTTGTCAACTGGGGGTACCACTCATAAAAATGACAGGGGGTCCAGAAAGCCTCCTGCAGGATATATTGAGGAAAAGACAGTGGTACATTCAGCCACCTCTCCTTTTGCCGCATCACTTCCAGGATATCACCAAATTTGGTATCATCTAGAGGAAGGTGAGAAACTGACTCTGTTCCCCAGTGATGTCTGGTGTCTGGTGTGTGTGACTCCAAAAGTAGGCTAAGTGCTTCTTTTTGTTCACACCTTCATTGTTCTGGGAGGGACTCATCTGAGGAAGAGCAAGATGATGATATTCTGGACACACAAAATACATCCTGCAAGGGCCTTCAAGTCCATCTGTCCTGTCTAGGAACGTGGTAGGTGGGTGCAATTGCAGGCAGGCTTTCATCTGTTGCTTAAAATTGTGGAGTTGCCAGAGGAGGAACTTAACTGACTGTATGAATGATGGGCTGTGGTTTGTATTGATACCAGCTTTTATTTCAAAAGGGCTGAGGCTGTAGTGCAGAAACTGGAAGCCCTTCTAGCTAGAACTGAGGCTGACCAGCTCAACTCCTATCCCAGACTCCATGGCTCTGAATCTGAGCTCTAGTGTTAAAGTCTATTATGACCCTGATCATGACCTAGTGAGGCTTGACCATGAGGAAAGGAAGTCCATCAATAGTAACCTGATGATTGCAAATGAAGCCATTGGATGCCATGTTGGTGACAAAAGTTTGACCCCCAAGCCTTGAAGCTGACGATGGCCACAATGTTAAGTTCAGCAATATCACTGCTGGTCTTGCTCATGCCATTGACTGCATATGAAAGAAACAAATTAGATGAAATACATTTTATCAATGTCAACTTAAGTTGCCATGGAGGAAAGACTGGCTTCAAGAAAATCAAATGCTGCAGTAGGCCAGATGAGAATGAAGGTAAGAATAGCAAGGCTCTAAAAGCCTGGGGAACGTTGACCTGACTCATAGATAGAGGGTCTTAGAGTTTATAAGTATACACTAGGCTAATGACCACAAGGACCTTTATTATGCTAGACAGGCATCCCAAAATGTATCTGAAATGTTTGGTGACTGGGGTTTTTTAAGGGTATGTGTAAGCTAGGGCATGTGTGGCAAAACATTTACAGGTTGTCTCTATCTGTTAATGAAAGGCCAGGGGTGAATTTGTGATTTCCCATCCAGTGGTCCCGCTTATGCTTGAATAGAGTCAGAAAAGAACTCTACTTCACATGGATGTGAAGTCTGTTCTAAAGAAGAAGTATTCCCTAACAAACTTGCCAATCCCTACATCATGTCCTATTTATGTTTCAAGTAAGGTTTAAGTCCCTGAATCTGGTAGCTCTGATGCTATTTGTTTTGCAGATATGCAAGGAGTCCATCATAGCGGGATCCCGTGATGCCTTGTATGCCAGACATAGATCACCCCTCAGCAGTCTGTAGGAGACAGAGTATAGGCATAAGGCTTTGAGACAATCCGCATGTTACATGTTAATGCCCTGTATCTTTTGCGAGGAACATCTGTGGGCATTCCAGTTGTTGCATGTGCCTGTGTGCCTCGTCAGGTACATACTGAAGGGGCATTGTACTCAGTAATGGGTCTGATGAAAGCTAACTGCAACTTCCTTGGACCTAGATGCCATACATTTGTTTATAAGTTGAGGAACATAGAAAGATTTCCTTACTGCCTTAGATACTTTGGTCAAAAGCCAGGTTACTGTCTACATATGTCCCCAAGATCCTGACTGCTGGGTGTGGGTCAATGAAAATCTACTATGGACAAAGTCTGTGCTACTGCTTCCACCACTATTTTTTCATTGCTCAAATCCAGGGCAATATAATGTGAATAACTGGACTTCGGGGGGGAGGGGGGGCAAGGAGAAAAAATAATATAATGCACTCTGCATCAAATATGAAGGATATGTTTTAATACATTTTCACTAGGCAGCAGATTGATAAGAAATACTGAAAACTGGGATCTTAGATAGTCTTGAAAGAAGAGATGATCCATCAACAACCGAATACTTCCATGACTCATATGATCTGACAGACATATAACTTGGAAAAGAGGAAGGAGCTGAAAGATATTCCTCCTGTTCTCTTTCTTATATATGTTTTGTCTTTCTGATTCCTTGTGTTTATTCCTCCTGTCTTCCACCAGACGTTTGAAGGCATAGCAGATTTGAAGATAAATGGAGTGAACCTCTTGTCTCTGTTTGGTCTAAGCTTCACGGCTGGTCCATAGTTTCGCCCTTGGACCTGGACTCAAGACTGACACTTGAGCAGATGTACCTGCAGTGACCATACGCTTCAATATATAACATTTTTTACTGCCCTAAAAGGTGCTAGTACTGAAGAATTCATGCATTTTGCTCTCTACCAATTTTTCTTATTATAGCTACATCCCACATGAAGGGTGCCTGTCTCAGGAGTATTTGACTTCAAGTATTACATTGTTTAAAGGGTCTGACCTGTTTGCCTCCCATACTTATGTCAAAAACTGAGATTTGTAACAACCAGAAACATGCAGGAATCATCAGCATAGCAAGGTTAAAAAAGAAACTGGAATTTCCAACAACCAGTAACATGCAGAAATTGTCAGTACAGCAAACCTAAATTGTCCATAAATGCAGCTAAGGCCAAGCTACAATTGCAATATGACAAGAAAAATAGCATTATTTGTCAAATACTCATATCAGCTGAAAGTAGTGGAAAACAACAAACTTTGTAAAATGATGTCACCTACATAAAAGAAACAAGTAAAACAAACCAACGCTCCTACCATTAGCCATAATAGAAACAATGACAGAATGGTTTCCTCACTGTTGTTGGATCTGTCAAAGGATTGAACCACTGATTCACATGAGAAACTGTTAAAAAATAATAGGTCTTTCACATTCCAGCCTCAGTTGGTTCAATAGCTATTTGACCAACACACTCTAAATTCTAAAGTGGCAATCAGCTCTGTCTTCCTTTCTTTTAGTCATTGTTAGGACACCTCAGTAATGTAAATTAGGATCCTACTATTTAATATACTCACAAATGGCCACCATGCATATGCACACATACCTCAATCAGTATGCAGATGAGAGAACGTTTCATCTGTGTAGCTGGCAATCTGATTAAGCTCTAAACAGTTACCCAAGAATATTTCTCTTCCACTGATGCCTGACTAGAAAGCTCCTAATGTCTGCTAAATCCTAAAAAAAAACAGATCTCACTGAGACACCAATTTCAACTTCAGAATCAATTTCCCTAACAATACACAGATTCAGAAGTTCACACATAGTAAGCTGCTAGATGTTTCTATAGATGAAACTCGAAAATTGATTTACAAATAAAAGAAGTAATCAAAAAGACACATCAAAACTTGGAATATTATAGTGAATAAACAATCTCACTCATCCTAGTAGAAAAAACTACAGCATCTATCTACTAACATTACTTTATGCCACTCCTGTACTTGTAAATCTGCATACCCTCCAAATCTGATAGTTACAACAATATTGCCAGGTTTGGCTGTAACTTCCATTACAGGACCCATCACTGCACTGCCGTCCAAAACGTTAACTGGCTGGAATTGGCTTACCACCTCAGTTATTCACTACTAGTTGTAGTCCACAATCGTCTGCATAAACCTAACAGGTGCTTTAGCTTGAAAAGTATCCTCCAAACCTACCTACTTCTCCTAGAAGACTGTGCTAAAAAAACAAACCCTTACTTATGGATGTACAAAGCCAATAACTCAGCAGGGGTAGCCCTTTGTAACACTTACATCCCCAAACTACGGAACTCGCTATATCTACTATTAAGACTCAGCAACAACCTGCATCCTTTCAACGGTCATCTACAAGACCTTCTCAAGGTCTCCTGGCTAAGGTCTTGTGCTAAAGCAAAGAAGACAAAAAACAAGTAGACAAAAAGGCAAACAGGAACCTCCAGTAACAGGTGCAAGCACAGCTAAAAAAGATCCAAACACTGACAAATAAAATTCAGGCTTTTAATGCATTTAAAATCACTAATAGCAGTTCAAAATAGGTCAAAATAACCTGTTCAAAAGGTTTTAAAATGCAAATTCAATGATAAAGTGCTTTTCATTTTCCATAAGTGAAAATACTTCATCAGATACTTTACAAATTCAATAAACAGCAGAAGGTCCAGGACATAATCCAGTCGAGAATCCTTTAATGTCAAGTCTTAGCGCTAAGACTTCTGGTTTTAAGACATTAAAAGATTCTCAACTGGATTGTATCCGGGACCTTCTGCTGTTTATTGATTTGGTTTGTTCGTTTTTCTACTTTACAAATTCAGTCAACTTCTTTCATACAGACAGCATTTAAAATTGCATCATCACTCATATGTCTGGCCCTTTAATTGGCAGCTCATTCATTCTAGATGGTTAGCAATCACATGATCTGGGGGGGTTGGAGGTCTAGCGGGGCATGTAGTGACCTGAAATGGGCATTTTTACTTTTTTCTTCTACTGTTAACTGTGATAAAAGATGCACATACATGACACATGTTTAATAACTGCGTATATGTCATTAAGAATAATTCCATGCAGATGTCATATTAAAATAATAAATGAAACCACTGCCTTCCATCACTCCATTCCAGGTGTGAATAGGACATATGCTTTCACCTGAATGCATGGAGGTTGAGTATAACATTCACAGAGATGGCCTCTGTGCTAAAAACCTGAATAACTAAATGAAAGGAAGACAAAAGTTTTAATAGGCAACATTAAATTCTGGCTTCTGTGAGGTATTTGGGCATTTCAACACTTAAACTACACAGTGGTGATCGTAATTGCTAAATGGCACAGACTCTGTGGTTTCCAGACAGCCGAGTGTACACTTTATATTGTGAAAGTGGGTATAGTGAAGATAGGTCTGCCATTTTCCAAAAGAATAAAAATTATATAATGAGCTTTCATCACTATAGTCAGAAATAGCTTAAAACCACAGGCCATTCTTCTGCTTCATCTGCTCTGTCCTAGCATGCTGGAAACAAGAAATGCTGGTTTCTGAGTTTAATTAAAAGGACACACACACAAATGCACAGTCACAAACTTTGCTACTTAAATTTGCATAATGACTTTACAGTCCAACTAGTATTTCAACTGTAGAAAATAATATTAAAATAAAATATACATTTGCAGGTAAAAATTTTGGGTTGTACAAAAGTACAGTTGTGTAGGTAAACTTACTATAACTGTAGATGTTCAAATGATCCCTGCTGCAGTAGCCTCAGGTATATATCATGTAAAGCATCAGGACACCTTCTACTCACCCAAACCATTAGCTTGAGCTGAACTAAAGGCACATTTGGGAGCCAAGACCTTTAGAGCTTTTGTGCTAACTGAGGAAAGGAGGCTGAACCCTGAAAAGACATTGCTAGGAGCAACAACAACAAACAAACAAACAAAAAATCCCATGCACTGGCATAAAAAAACACACCAAAAAACAAGGGGAGTGGAGGGAGGGAGCAGCTACTGCAACAGTGATCACTGAAGCATCTACTGCTATGGTAAATTTATTTACACAACTGTACTATGTTCTTCATATTGATCACTGCTGCAGTAGCCTGAGCTGTATGGGTAGCTCACCATAGCTTAGAATAACTAGGAGGTGAAAGAAGAGGATCCAAGAGCCCCTGGAGAAGGATCTGAGCAAAATTTGAGTAACACCTCGATAAGGAATCTTTATTTTATTATTATTTATTTATTGACGTTTGTTTATCGGGAAAGACCACATGGCCAGAAAGAGCCCATTTTCAGTGGAGGTCTGGAGAGAAAAGCTCCAAGGTTAAAATAACAATTAATAAAACATTTCAAAAGTATGAAACAATTTAAATCTGGCTTCTAATGCTTTATAAAAGTATATACAGAGGACCAAGTTGCTGCTTCTAGAATACCGCTAGAATTCAATCCAAAAAGCCATAGATGAAACCAAAGCCCTGGTAGAATATGGATTGACCCTGCCTGGAATAGTTTTGTTGCAGTGGGAATAAAAAAAGGTAATAGCCTAAGATATCCATTTAGAAATAGTCTGCTTTGACACTGTTTTCCCTTTTCCTTACCTTCTCAAAAACAACTGATTAGAAGTTCTGAAAGATTTTGTAATGTCAAGATAGTACCTGAACTGTCTGTGGTCGTTCAAGGTATGAAGCATCCTTTCACCCTCATTTTGGGGTTCAGGGAACAACACAGGGAGAGGGACAGTTTGACTTTAAATAAATTTGGATACCACTTTAAGCATAAAATAGGGCTTAGTCATCAAGGAAACCCTGTCCTGTGGAAAATGAAATAAGGCTGACTCACCATAACAGATCACAACTCAGATGGTCTTCTTGCAGAGGTCAGTCCAAGCAAAAAAAGTGTTTTCCTTGTTAAGAACCTCAGGATTCCAGATGAGCTGGTTCAAATGGAGAAAGTGTTAGCTTCTATAACACAAAATTAGTGTCCCAAGACAGGAGGTTTCTTATGCAAACCCCCTTTCAAAAAACATTTTGACACTGGAATTCCTTGAAAGATGTGGTGCCATGGGTAGACATACTGAAATGGCAAACAAATGAACCTTGGTAGAGGAGTAAGACAGCCAGTAAGAAAGTTGTTGTTGTTGTGTCTTTCGGCGTATCCCAGTTAGGGGTCGCCACAGCGGAACTCCGGTCCGTTAATGTTTGGTAGTGGATTTTTACGTGCCGAGTTACCAGCCCTGATGCACAACCTTCAATGAAGGCACACCCATTCACGTATGCCTCCACACAGAAGACGCTCTAGCTGAGAATCGAACGGGACAACGTCTTGCTGTGAGGCGACAACACTACCGCAGCACCACTAAGTAACTTTCACCAGTATTGTAAAAAAAGAGAAACACTACTCTGAATGGTTCAGGTTATGCTTTTGGCACCAACTAAAAAACAGTTTCCATTTGCTAATATATGATTTTCTAGTAGAGGGCTTTCTTGCCCCCATTAGTACCCTCTGCACATCCTCAGTAAACAAGTGCCTAAACGGTACTAAGACCCTAAGATCCAGGCAATCCAGGGGCGGCTCGTGGCATAGGGCTGCCGGACTGCAGCCCCCTCAAACATAAAAAAAGAAAGAAAACAAAATGAAAAATAAAAAAAAACATTTTTAAAATTATGGACTTCAAGATGATAGACCGAGTCCCGGCTTATCGGTCTATGCGCATGCTCAAGGCAGCCCGGCCGTCCCCATAGGGGGACACAAGGAGCGTCTGTGCACTTTTACAGTGCACAGACCCGCCAGGATTATGGGACGCATCCGGACTGCAAGAGGAGCAGCAGGGACTCGGGACAGAGCCTCAGGGATCTCGTCGGCAAGGAGCATGTGGATCTCGCGGGTCTTCAGTATTGCGCGGGAAGGATGTATGTACGGACGTTAACTCTGGATGTATTCATTCAGGTAAGGTGCCTTTTAATTTAGTGTATGGTGCTTGTGCTTTACTGGAGTTTGTGTATGGTGCTTGTGCTTTACTGGGGAGATATGTGTGTGTGTGTGTGTGTGTGTGAAAATGCCCCAGGTGCTTATGGTGGTGTGGTAGGGAATGCCTCAGGCTTGAACCCTGTACCCTGTATGCAGGTGTTAAAGACTTGAGTTCCCTACCCACCACCATTTGTAAAAAAATTTCAGATTTTTACCTCATATTCGATCTGATCTGTTCCTCATAATATCTGTGGTTTGTAAATGTTGCAATGCTTGATATTTGATGGTGTAGTAGTAGCATTGTTGCCTCACAGCTGCAGGTTCTTGGGTTTGATTCTTGGCTGGGGTTCCTTCTTTGTGGGGTCTGTATCTTCTCCCTGTGTTTGTGTGGGTTTGCTTTTGTGCCCTCCCATGTTACAAAGACATGTCTGCATTATTTCTTCCTGGGCCTCTGCTGAAAATTTGTTTATTTGTTCCAAGTCAGACTGTCCTGATTAAAAATGTTAAATAAAATTGATAGGCATTTGAATTTCAGACTTAAGGGTTTCTGAATGTTTAATTCCTTGCGTATTTGATGGTGCAGTGGTCGTATTGTTGCCTCACAGCTATAGGTTTTCTGGTTTGATTCTTGGTTGGGGTGGCTTCTGTGTGAGTCTGCATCTCCTCCATGTGTTTGTGTGGATTTGCTCTGGTGCCCTGCCATTTTACAAAGACGTGTCTGCAGTTGTAATCCCTGCTGAAAATTGGTTTTGTTCTGTCCGCAGTAAAATTGGCAGGCATTTGAATTTCAGACTTCAGGTTTCTGAATGTTTAATTCCTTGCATAATTGATGGTGCGGTGGTAGTATTGTTGCCTCACAGCTATAGGTTTTCTGGTTTGATTCTTGGTTGGGGTGGCTTCTGTTTGGAGTCTGCATCTCCTGCCTGTGTTTGTGTGGATTTGCTCTGGTGCCCTGCCATTTTACAAAGATGTGTCTGCAGTTTTAATCCCTGCATCTCTGCTGAAAATTGTTTTTGTTCTGTCCGCAGTAAAATTGACAGGCATTTGAATTTCAGACTTCAGGTTTCTGAATGTTTAACTCCTTGTATAATTGATGGTGCAGTGATAGTATTGTTACCTCACAACTATAGGTTTTCTGGTTTGATTCTTGGTTGGGGTGGCTTCTGTCTGCATCTCCTCCTGTATTTGTGTGGATTTGCTCTGGTGCCCTGCCATTTTACAAAGACGTGTCTGCAGTATTAATCCCTGCATCTCTGCTGAAAATTGTTTTTGTTCTGTCCGCAGTAAAATTGACAGGCATTTGAATTTCAGCCTTCAGGTTTCTGAATGTTTAATTCCTTGCAGATTTGATGGTGCAGTGGTAGTATTGTTGCCTCACAGCTATAGGTTTTCTGGTTTGATTCTTGGTTGGGGTGGCTTCTGTGTGAGTCTGCATCTCCTCCATGTGTTTGTGTGGATTTGCTCTGGTGCCCTGCCATTTTACAAAGACGTGTCTGCAGTTTTAATCCCTGCTGAAAATTGTTTTTGTTCTGTCCGCAGTAAAATTGACAGGCATTTGAATTTCAGACTTCAGGTTTCTGAATGTTTAATTCCTTGCAGATTTGATGGTGCAGTGATAGTATTGTTACCTCACAACTATAGGTTTTCTGGTTTGATTCTTGGTTGGGGTGGCTTCTGTCTGCATCTCCTCCTGTATTTGTGTGGATTTGCTCTGGTGCCCTGCCATTTTACAAAGACGTGTCTGCAGTATTAATCCCTGCATCTCTACTGAAAATTGTTTTTGTTCTGTCCGCAGTAAAATTGACAGGCATTTGAATTTCAGCCTTCAGGTTTCTGAATGTTTAATTCCTTGCAGATTTGATGGTGCAGTGGTAGTATTGTTGCCTCACAGCTATAGGTTTTCTGGTTTGATTCTTGGTTGGGGTGGCTTCTGTGTGGAGTCTGCATCTCCTCCATGTGTTTGTGTGGATTTGCTCTGGTGCCCTGCCATTTTACAAAGACGTGTCTGCAGTTTTAATCCCTGCTGAAAATTGTTTTTGTTCTGTCCGCAGTAAAATTGACAGGCATTTGAATTTCAGCCTTCAGGTTTCTGAATGTTTAATTCCTTGCAGATTTGATGGTGCCGTGGTATTGTTGCCTCACAGCTATAGGTTTTCTGGTTTGATTCTTGGGTTGGGGTGGCTTCTGTGTGGAGTCTGCATCTCCTGCCTGTGTTTGTGGATTTGCTCTGATGCCCTGCCATTTTACACAGACGTGTCTGCAGTATTAATCCTGTCTCTGCTGAAAATTGTTTTTGTTCTGTCCATGAGTAGAATTGACCGCATTTGAATTTCAAACTTCATGTTCTTCAGAATACATAGTAGCACAACCTTTTTCTAGCAATTTTCTAAGTTTATAAGGTGAATATTTTAAATTTGTCCCTATTTTGGGACTGTATTCCCCCATTATTGGCTTCGTCCAGGTTTTTGTGCTAAGGTTGACAGCTATGGCAAGAACTGAATTCACTGAATATGGACTGTAGAATTATGCATATTTACTGATAAAGGTGCACTGTAGAATTGTGCATATTTACTGATAATGGTGGACTGTAGAATTGTGCATATTTACTAATAATGGTGGACTGTGGAATTGTGCATATTTACTAATAATGGTGGACTGTAGAATTGTGTATATTTACTAATAATGGTGGACTGTGGAAGTCTGAGTAGACTTTTTATGATAAATGTTCTCAACTGGGCAGTTTTGCCATTATGGGTGCATATGTTTTGTTTCATTGCTTACTGGAAAAATGTTCAAAACAAATTTAAAACACCCTCTAACAAGTGTACTGTATTGTACAAGGAATATAATTTTTAGTACAATGAGGAAGGTGTATCAAAGAGCACATGTATGTTTCATATGCAAGGCCTATGATTAAAAACAGCCCAAAATTAATCTTTATCTGCCACTGGCAAAATGTATTTTCTTTGAATGTGGGTTTCAATGCTGTTTCAATGAATGTGAGTTTCAAGGGCAGAGAAGTTTTAATGCTAAGTTTTCATTGTGAGACTGCATTGCTTTGTTTAACAGATTACTTAATGTTTGTGCTGTAAAATACAAAATAAAACTTTCAAATGAAGTCCAATCATTGAAGTAAAGCAGTATGCACATTAGTGTTTATGGTAAATGGAGTGAAATAGCCAAGTAATGGTTAATTGGAATGGCTGCAGAGGCTCCAGTTCAACTATTATTTTGTCAGGGGGGGCAGCAAACTCAGACAGGCCCAGCTGAACTATACCTCCCAACTGTCCAGATTTTCAAAGAATGAATAGATTTTTGCTTCTTATTTTGGTTTGTTGTTCATAAAATTTGTAGTTTTAATTCCTAAATGATTTGCCAGAAGTCACTAAATAATAAGTTTCAGACTTCATAACCTTCATAAAAATGCATGTTAAAGTAAGAGCCGTTCTATCAACTGTCTCAATTTATACAAGAGCAATTTTAGTACTGTTTATATGTGCCCCCAATATATTTGGCCTTGTTCAGATTTACTGCATTAACAGGTTGAGAGGTACATGCAAATAAATTGCTTTATAGAATTAGGCATAGCCAACCTCTCAACTGTCCCCAATTTTGGCTCAAAATGTTGCTCTTCCCCTAATAATCCCTCATAAAATAGCAATTTTGGAAGAAAACATGGAGGGTTTACAATTAAGAAATAACTGTAATAATCAAAGTTATAGATTACTTGAAATGCATGTAGATTCTTTTATTTTGTCAGCTGCTCAAGGTAGCAGTACTAATATTAAAGTGTCCCTTCTTTGACAGGTAGAAGCTGTATTGTGTGTCTATTTTATATTTTTGCATCACATTTTGGTCCATTTTTCATAAAATTGTGTTTTTGGCAAATTAGTGACAAATCACTAAAGACTGAAGTTAGAAAATGACAGACATTTGAGTTTCAGATTTTATACCCTTCAGAAAATTCATACTAATGCAAGACCTATTCTATTATCTTTCTAAGTTTATTAGAGCAATATTTAAAAATTGTCCTTCTTGTTGTGCCTTTGTCCCACTTCTGTGTATGGCTTTGTCCAGATTTCTTGCTCTTGAAGTTGAGAGGTATGACAAATGTGTCAGGGCCATCACAGTCAGCCAGAGAGATTTCAAATTGTGACATGCTTGTTGCACCACACTCCCCCATGTAGTGAAACTGGAAGTGTCCAAGCAAGGCCAGGAGTATTTGTATCTACCTTGGATGGGGAGGACACACTGCATAAGTACTACAGTGGCTTTCGTCTGTCCTTGATTTTGCAGAATGGTCTGGTTTCTGTCATATTTTGTACTGTTGATTTATGCTTATTACTCAAAGTGCCTGTTGCTCTGTGTTTAAGTAGCAATGCTTTAATGACCATAAGGTAAGCTGTGTCTGACTATAACTGTAGATGTTCAAATGATCCCTGCTGCAGTAGCCTCAGGTATATATCATGTAAAGCATCAGGACACCTTCAAACCATTAGCTTGAGCTGAACTAAAGGCACATTGCCAAGACCTTTAGAGCTTTGTGCTAACTGAGGTAAATTTATTTACACAACTGTACTATGTTCTTCATATTGATCACTGCTGCAGTAGCCTGAGCTGTGGGTAGCTCACCATAGCTTAGAATAACTAGGATGGAGAAGGATCTGAGCAAAATTTGAGGATAAGGAATCTTTATTTTATTATTATTTATTTATGTTTGTTTATCGGGAAAGACCACATGGCCAGAAAGAGCCCATTTTCAGTGGAGGTCTGGAGAGAAAAGCTCCAAGGTTAAAATAACAATTAATAAAACATTTTCAAAAGTATGAAACAATTTAAATCTGGCTTCTAATGCTTTATAAAAGTATATACAGAGGACCAAGTTGCTGCTTCTAGAATACCGCTAGAATTCAATCCAAAAGCCATAGATGAAACCAAAGCCCTGGTAGAATATGGATTGACCCTGCCTGGAATAGTTTTGTTGCAGTGGGAATAAAAGGTAATAGCCTAAGATATCCATTTAGAAATAGTCTGCTTTGACACTGTTTTCCCTTTTCCTTACCTTCTCAAAACAACTGATTAGAAGTTCTGAAAGATTTTGTAATGTCAAGATAGTACCTGAACTGTCTGTGGTGCGTTCAAGGTATGAAGCATCCTTTCACCCTCATTTTGGGGTTCAGGGAACAACACAGGGAGAGGGACAGTTTGACTTTAAATAAATTTGGATACCACTTTAAGCATAAAATAGGGCTTAGTCATCAAGGAAACCCTGTCCTGTGGAAAATGAAATAAGGCTGACTCACCATAACAGATCACAACTCAGATGGTCTTCTTGCAGAGGTCAGTCCAAGCAAAAAGTGTTTTCCTTATTAAGAACCTCAGGATTCCAGATGAGCTGGTTCAAATGGAGAAAGTGTTAGCTTCTATAACACAAAATTAGTGTCCCAAGACAGGAGGTTTCTTATACAAACCCCTTTCAAAAACATTTTGACACTGGAATTCCTTGAAAGATGTGGTGCCATGGGTAGACATACTGAAATGGCAAACAAATGAACCTTCGTTGTTGTTGTTGTGTCTTTGGCGTATCCCAGTTAGATGTTGCCACAGCGAACTCCGTCCGTTAATTAAGTTTGGTAGTGGATTTTGTGGAGTTACCAGCCCTGATGCACAACCTTCAATGAAGGCACACCCATTCACGTTGCCTCCACAGCCCCCATTAGTACCCTCTGCACATCCTCAGTAAACAAGTGCCTAAACAGTACTAAGACCCTAAGATCCAGGCAATCATTTAAAGTTTTTGGGGTTGGGATGTATAAAATATCCTTGTTTTTTTTTAAACAAGACAAAATATTTTATTAAATTATCACTTATGCCAAAAGCAATCATACATTTATATAAACAAAAACAAACCATATTGACATATTTCCAGTTGCATACATTATACTTTACTCATAGGTTCATAGGTTCATACTAGGCTATCTGCCCGAGGGCATTTACAAGCCTAGCCCATAGTTTTGTGGCTTACGCCACCCCTTTAGTATGGGGAACTATACCCATTATTTTGCTGTGCCTCTGTTGAGCAGTGACACTGAGGTAATCCCTGGGGTATATCTGCGATCTCCCATCCATTGGTCAAGATTTCTCTTGAACAAGGCCAGCGAGGTGCTCTGCCTCACATATACCGGGATTTTATTCCACAGCATAGGGAGTCTTTGGGTGATGAATCTATCCCTCCAGCATGTCCTATTAATAGCCGTGTCGAGGTTTAAGTCTCCCGCTCTTGTGGCTCTGACGGATCTAGATTTTTTGAGGTGAAGCATATTCATCAAATCTGGGTTTGACATGGCCTTGTATGTTAGGCAAAGGTCACCTCTGAGCAAGCGGTAAGCGACTGAATAGAGCTGGAGTTCTTTCAGTCGGGCAGCATAGGACAGATGTTTGAGACCCTTTATCCTTTTGGTGAGGAACTTTTGTGGCCTCTCCAGCTGCTGCAAGTGTCGGGTCAGATACATTCCGAATGGGGCATTGTACTCAATCATTGGTCTGATGAGTGATGAGTATAGGGAGACTATGACCTCCCTTGATCTAGATGAGAATCCCTTCATGATAAGGTGGGCAATGTAGAAGGTCTTCTATCCAGTCATTTTCAATTAAACATTACTAAGTTCATTTAATTCCTGCCTCCCCTTAACTCTCATTCCTCCTACAAAACATTATTCTGTACTTACTGTTCCATAATTTCCATTTTTCTATGTAATTTGTTTTTACCCTTTTCTAAACATTCCACCTCCAGATGTTTTATCTCTACTACTATGTTCACTATGTCTAGTACAGTTGGTTTAGATTTTGATTTCCATTTTCTAGTAATTGCTTTTTTGGCATCCACCAGAATTAAACTCGGCAAGGCCTTACTATGTATAGACAATTCTGATTCTGTATCACAGCTCAAAACAATCATTTCCTTAGTTACACCAATTTGCTCACCCAGTATTTCTGATACAGTAGCCTGCAGGGAATTTTTAAATTCTTCCAAGTCATTACACTACCAAAAATATGTTCCCATTTACCTCTTTTGTCCCTGTTCTTGTGTGACTAGAGCCAGGCTGTTAGGAAACATATGGTAATTGCCCCTTATCAATGCCAAAAGAAGGGAGAATCACTGTTTGTTGTCTGGGCCAGAAGAGAGTCACCACAGTGATCTTGGAGGATTCCTTCTGAATCTACAGAATTACCTTGATTATCAGTGGAAAGGTTTGAAAAGCATACAGGAATATTCTTGTACAAGGAAAGGAAAAGGCATCTGTCTTGGGGCCTTCTTGCATGACGTCCTGGAGCAGAATTATGTCAACTGATTGTATATGAAGGAAGCAAAAGGCCTACTTGAGAAACTCCCCATAGATGGATCAGATCTTGGAAGAGCCCATGATAAAGTTTACATTCATGAGGGCCTGCTTTTGTCCTGCCCTGTTGTCTCCTACATAGTTTTGCTCTGATAGAATGTAGGCAGTAAAGTGAAATTCTGCTGTAAAGCTATATCCTTGGATAACATGACTAGTCTACGTAGGAGGTAAGACCAGGTTCTCCCTTGCTTGTTTATGTACCGCATCACTGCAGTACTGTCCATAACAACTTGAAGTGGTCCTTGGGAACCAATGGTGATTTAGAGAGTTGAGTGCCTTAATAAGGGCAAGCATCTCTTTTACATTTATGTGTTTGTGTCTATCTTCATTGTCCCAGATACTTTGCACATTTATCCCCCTTAATACTGATCCTGAAGCAAGTCTAAGGAGCAGGAGGGGAGAGGGAGAGACCAGGATTCAAAGCATTTGATGTCTCCAGTGAGTGAGTTCTCTTCTCACACATCACAGAACTGCAATCTGAAAGGTTAATAGATGGTGCTGATACTAAAAAAGCCATTCCTCTCAACTGCCCAGATTTTCACGGAATGCCCAGAGTTTGCTTCATATTTTTCATATGTTTCTCATAAAATTGTGGTTTTCTGGTAAACTATTGGCTAATCATTGAGGATTGAAATCAAAAAAATAATAACACACATTTGAGTTTCATACTTCATACCCTTTACAAAATTCATGCGAATGCAAAACCTATTATTCTATTAACTTTCATAGGTTGGTACTAGGCTATCGGCCCTAGGACCTATACAAGCCTAGCCATAACAATTCCCTGGATATTTCTTCCCACAATATTTACTTCTCTGGACCCCTGTCTAGCAAGGTGACTGACATGATCCCTGGGGTGAATTTCCTTTCTCCCATCCAATCATCAAGGTTCCTTTTGAAGAGGGCCAATGAGGCGCTCTGCTTGACATGTATGGGCAGTCTATTCCAGAGTATGGGGAGTCTCTGGGTCAGGAACTTATCCCTCCAGCATGTTTTGTTCTTTGTGATGACAAGGTTTAGATCCCTGGAGCGTGTGGCTCTGAGGGATTGGGATTTCTTTAAGTGGAGCATGTCCAACAGCTCAGAGTTTGACATGGCCTTGTATCTTAAGCAGGGATTGCCTCTGAGTAGACGATATGCCACAGAGTATAGCTGCAGTGTTTTTAGATGGTCAGCATATGGCATCTGCTTTAGGCCTATGATTCTTTTAGTGAGGTATTTCTGTGGCCTTTCCAGCTGTTGCAGATGTCTTGTGAGGTACATACCAAATGGGGGACTATACTCTATAATGGGTCTAATGAGGTATGAGTACAGTGGGACAATGACCTCCTTTTTTTCTGGATGAAAAGCCCTGAGGTGTGCCACATAGAAGGATTTCCTGAATGTTGTGGTGATGTGGTTATTGAAAGTGAGACCACTGTCCACCTGTGTCCCTAAGTCTCTCATCACACTTTTGATGTTTAGTGTACTGCCACCTATGTGGTAATTCATGGGTACATGTTTTTTTCCAAAGGGGATAACTATACATTTCTTGGCATTAAGCTTGAGCCCATGGCTCTGGCACCAGGCATCTGTTTCTGTAAGGCCCTTTTGTAGAATATCCACATAATTTGGGGATTCAGTAATGGCTCCGAGTTTGTCGTCATCTGCAAACTTTGTTAGCCAGATTCCCTTAGTGTTGGTCTGTACTTCAGAGAAGTAGATGCCAAACAAGAATGGTCCCAGGACTGAACCCTAAGGTACTCCACTTGTCACTTGTCTGGAGCTGGATTTGGAGTTGGCTGCTTTTACAGTCTGGGTTCTGTTAGTGAGCCAGTTGGCAAACCATCGAGTGATGTAGGGATTTCTGCCAAGCTTAGTAAGTTTATCTATGATTCCAGAGTGGGGGATGGTATCGAAGGCCTTGGCGAGGTCCAGATAGGCTTACCCTTGTCCACAGCTCTGGAGACTGAATCGAAGAAGTCAATCAGATTTAGGAGACAAGATCGGCCCTTCACAAACCCAAACTGGGTGGGGTCCAGTGTTTGAAGGTTGCCAATGTCTTTGTTTATAAGTTCCATGATAATGCATTCCATGCCCTTGCAGATCAGGCTTGTCAGACTGATGGGACAGTAGTTCCTGGGATCCAAGGCGAATCCACCCTTGTGGAGTGGGATAACTGTAGCTATGCGCCACTCAGTGGGCATGAAGCCTGAGGCGAGGCTATGACTAAACATGACACTTAGGTGAGGTGCCAGTTCATTTTGTAGTTCATGTAGTACACAGCCTGGGATGTCATCTAGTCCCATGGATGCTGTATTCTTAGCTTTGGTGAGTGCGGTTTCTACCTGTGTGGCCGTGATTACCGGAATTTGGCAATCTTTTGGTATTGAGATGGGCCCTTTAGGGGGTGAGAGGGGGTGAAGTTGGCACTAAATTGATCTGCCAGGATATTGGCAATATCCTTGGGATCAGTATATTTAATGCCATTCTGTTGTGGGTCAGAGCAGGTCTGAGCAATGTCATTTATATTCTTGACATAACTATAGAATGCCTTGTGGTTGTCTTTGGAATCTTTGGCAATTTTATTTTTGTAACTAGCCTTTGAGGATTTTATGAGGGATCTCAGCTTCTTACTGAGGCTGGAGAGGGAGTTTTTTGCATCCTGGGATTTTCCTGTTTTCTGCAACAGTTTCTTCCTTCTGTTATATAGTTTGTTTATAGCAGGGGACCACCAGATCGGCTTCATTTTTTTGGAGAAGAGCATCTTGGTTCTATTTGGAATGGCACAATTCATACACGAGTGGATGTGCTCATACAGTGAAACCAATGATGAACACAACACAGACAGCGCAAAGGATCCACAGCTTGTACAGGAAAAAACACAAGTTTATTGTAAACACTCCAAAAACCAGGGTTAAGCGCTTTCATCTGCTTGTACAGACTTCATCAGAACCTGTTCTGATGAAGTCTGTACAAGCAGATGAAAGCGCTTAACCCTGGTTTTTGGTGTTTACAATAAACTTGTGTTTTTTCCTGTACAAGCTGTGGATCCTTTGCGCTGTCTGTGTTGTGTTCATCGTTGGTTTCACTTTATTTCGGGATTCTTAAGTTGTGCTCATACAGTGCCTTAGTGTAGGATTCTGCAGTCAAACTTTCAGATCCCGTCTGCATGGGTGTCATGAAGTTTGTCACTTCTGACTTCAGTAGCATGAAGTTGGCTTTGGAGAAGTTTTTTAAGGAGGTTTCCTTACTGGGGGGTGGGGGTGGGATGTGAATGTCAAAGGTGATTTGCTTATGGTCAGACCTGACCAATGAGAGGGTGGCCACTGGTGTGGAGCATCTATCTTCCATGTTGGTAATGACCAAGTCTAGGATATTGGAGCCCCTGGTGGGACAATGGATTAGTTAATCCAGGGCATTGGAATTTTTGAATTCCAAGAACCGTTGGGAAAAGGAGTTGGTACCCGAGTAGTTTTCCCAGTTAATGGCAGGGTAGTTGAAATCACCCAGTATTAGGGTATTTAGTTGTATCTTAATATTTTCCAGTACGTTTATAAAGGTGCAGTGAGAATCTTGGGGCATGGTGGGGGATCTGTAGCAAGCTACAATTTGGATGCAGTCTTACCTAGTGTTAGTTGCACCTGGAGAATTTCAGATGCATTGTGTTGGGTAACTAGCCTGGAGGTGTGAATATCCTTGGTGAATATGGACACTCCTCCACATTTAGTGTTTCGGTCTTGGTTTTGTGGCCAAAACGTGTGGTAAGAGTTGTAGCCTGGTATTGCAGGGGGTGCTCTCTGGAGCCTTGAACCAGGTCTCAGTTACTGCACAGATATCGATGTTCTCCATTTTTAGGAGTGCCTCGAGAGAGTGCATTTTAAGGTTTAGACTTCTAGCATTGAGTAGCATTACCTTCAGATTTTGCATGCCTATATCTGTTACAGTGGTGGTTTTATCCTTTGAACCCTGACTAAAAAAGGCACTATAGGGGTGGCAAGAGCTTTAGCCAGTAACCTGAATCCCAGGGGTGGCAAGTGCAGACCATCTCTGGCAAAGCATCATGGTTTGTCGATCATGTCTTCCCAGGCAGACAGATACTGGATCCCCTTTGAATGACACCAGAAGCTTAGCCAATTGTTGAAGTCAATCATTTTGTCCTTATACTGTGGTTATAAGTTTGTAAGAGCAATATTTAAAAATGTCTCTGTTTTGGGACCTTTGCTCTCCCATTATTCACGACTTTATCCAGATATCTTGCTCTAGCAGGTTGAGACGTATGAAAGAGACTTCACATACCACTGTGTCTTTCTCAGGTGGAGTCTGGATAGAGGAAACATGGCAATCATAGATGTCATGACACTCAGAATCCTGAGTTAATCCCTCCGTAGCTCACTAAGGGAACCCCAGCAGACACCGAAAACATTGCTAACTCCCAATCAATACTGGCTGTATGTGCAACACCAGTGGGATCTAGGGAAAAAACCTGGAATAGATCTAAATACAGATTTATGTTTCTTTCTTAGAAGAAAAGATCTTTGCACTGAGGTTCACTTGGAATCCCAACCTGCTTAGGGGATCTCTCACCAAAGACAGAGATTCCTGACACTTGAAAAAGAGTCAGCATAGATAAGTAAGTCATCTTCTTCTGGCTTTTCCCGGTTAGGGGTCACCACAGCAGATCACCTGTTCACTCATGATTGGCAGTGGAGTTTTACAGTGTCAAGTTGCCAGTGCAGCACACAACCTTCCACAGAAGGCACACACACACGCACCTAGGGCCAATTTAGAGTGTCCGAACCACCTACAGCAGGTCTTTGTGAGGAAAAGTACAGTTTTGTACCTACCATAAATGTAGATGTTCGAAGATCCACATTGCTGCAGTCCTTACACTTGGGGTAGTCCGCTGTCCTCGGTCGGCCCGAATATCAAAGTATAAGGCTGACGTCGGTCAAGGCGCATTAGACTGACATCAGGACGTCAGGGTACAAATGCGCATGACCAACGTCATATCCTCAGTCTTTTCTTGCCCCAGATGTCAGAAGACCCTAACAAGAAAGGTCAAAACCCAAAGACAACAAACAACCAACCAACCACCCTAGCACTAATAATATGTACAATATATACAAAATACACAATATTTACAATCCAACCCACACAACCGCCTCTAACTACAGAGGGGAAGGAGGGAGGAATTGGACTGCAGCAATGTGGATCTTGAACATCTACATTTATGGTAGGTACAAAACTGTACTATGTTCTTCATCTCACATTGCTGCAGTCCTTACACTTGGGTAGAATCCCAAAGCAGAGGTAAGGGAGGATGGCACAACTATAAAGAAGCAGGAGCTGCCAAAATGCCCTGTAAAATAGCAGTGGCAAAACCAGCCCTAGATTTAGAGTAAAGTGGAAGGTGATAATGCTTAGAGAAAGTATGCACTGAACTCCAAGTAGCTGCCTCCAAGATATCTTTAGTTGCCACCCCCCTTAAAAAGGCTGTTGAAGTGGCAGTAGCCCTAGTGGAATGAGGCCTAATCCCAGCTGGAACCTCCTTGCCATGATGGGAATAACAGAAAGCAATGCAAAACCCAATCCACTTAGAAATAGTTTGTTTAGACACAGGCTTGCCCTGAGAACTCAAAGCAAAAGAAACAAATAACTGCTGAGACTGCCTGAACCCTTTAGTTCTGCTCAAATAATATCGCAACTGCCTATGTATATCCAAAGTGTGCAAAATCTTTTCCCCTTTATTTTGGGGGTTTGCATAAAAGGTAGGCAAATGAATAGTTTGGTTTAAAGCCACACTAGAAACCACTTTAGGCATAAAGGAAGGATTAGTACGCAAAGATACCCTATCCTTATGGAAAATGAAGAAAGGCTCAACTGCCATAAGGGCCTGTAATTCAGAAACCCTTCTCGCGAGGTAATGGCTAACAAAAAAGCAGTCTTCCATGATAAATATTTCAACTCAGCAGTAGCTGCAGGCTCAAAAGGTTGTAGAGTGAGTTTCTCCAACACAAAATTGAGATCCCAAGCAGGAGTAGGAGCTCTCCGTGGGGGTCTTATATTCTTTGCCCCTCTAAGGAATTGCTTAAACAAAGGATGAGAAAACAATGGTGGGTCACAATCATAGTGAGCAGAAATTGCTGCAGCATGAATCTTAATAGAAGAAAAGGACAAACCTTTGTCCAGTAACTCAGTAAGATATTGAAGAGCCACACTTAAATTAGGCTTAGAAACATCAAATGCCTTTGCTGCACTCCAAAATAAAAATCTCTTCCATTTATCTGCGTACACTTTCCTTGTACTAGGCCTTCTGGCCTCCAAAATAACATTCAAAACTTGCTGTGGAAGCTGAAACCCTCCAGGGTTTAAAACAGAATATGCCAGGCTGTCAGGTGAAGAGAGTGAAGTTTGACATTGAGTAAATGACTGTTCTCCTGAGACAGCAGGTGTGGAATCGAAGGTAAAGGCCATGGAGGCTCCCATACCAGACTTCTCAGTAGTCGGTACCAATGCTGTCGAGGCCAATCTGGAGCTATTAAAATCATCTTTGGCTTGTCCTGTCTGACCTTCAGAAGTACCTTTGAGAGGAGAGGCAGAGGTGGAAAGGCATACACATGAAGATTGCTCCAATTGAATGAAAGAGCATCCACTTTCCAAGCTGTGGGATGAAAACTTTTTGTGCAAAACTTTGGCAGCTGGTAGTTTAGTGGAGAAGCGAACAGATCTATGTCTGGAGTTCCCCATGACACTGTCAATTTCTGAAATACATGAGGATCCAATTTCCACTCGTGGGGATCCATAATTTGTCTGCTCAACACATCTGCTAAGGAGTTCTGTGCTCCCGGCAGAAACCTTGCCTGAAGATTTAGCTTTAAACTGAGAGCAGTCTCCCACAAAATCATTGCTTGCCTGCACAGAGGATAAGAATGTGTTCCCCCTTGCTTGTTGATGTACCACATGACAGTTGTGTTGTCTGTTAGAATCAACACCTGCCCTGGAAGAAGTAAATCCTTGAAAGCTATTAATGCAAATTGGACTGCTAACATCTCCTTCAGGTTGATATGTAGATGTAGAAGTCTGGCAGGCCACGTGTCTTGTATCCACTTTCCATTTAGATGAGCTCCCCAAGCTTTGTCTGAGGCATCTGTCGTTAGAATCTGACTTGCCTCTGGCTGGGTCACAGAGAGTCCCTTGTTTAGGTGACATTCCTGAGCCCACCACAAAAATTCCTTTTGAATGCAAGGTATTATCTGAATGACAGTGTCCATATCTTGGCAGTGCTGTGTCCATACATTTTTGAGATACTATTGTAGCTTCCTCATATGCAGTTTGGCATTGGGAAGCACCAGAATACAAGATGCCATGAACCCCAAGGCTTGAAGGACTGTCCTTGCAGTCCGCCTGGACTGATGAGACAATTGATGGAAATAAAGAGAAAGATTCTTTTGTTTGTCCGGGGTCAAAAAGGCCATCTGGGATGCTGTATTTAGTCTCACACCCAGAAAGCACATGTCCTGAGAGGGTACTAGACTGGACTTTATTTCGTTCACAGAATACCCCAGGCATCTTAGCACTGCTATCACATAGTGTAGATGATGAAGTTCGTCCTTTCCTTGAGCCAGAATCAGGCAATCGTCCAAATAAGGATAGATCTGTATTCCTCTTAGCCTGAAGAAAGCTATCACTGGAGCCAGAACCTTCGTGAACACTCTGGGCGCAGTAGATAAGCCAAAGGGCAATGCAGAGAACTGATAATGAGAAGTCCCAGCCCGAAAACGAAGATACGTCCTGCAACTTAGCCTGATAGGAACATGAAGGTAAGCCTCCTTGAGATCCAGAGTCACCATCCAGTGATCTTTGCCCAGCAGAGGTAAAAGCTGTTGTAACGTCAACATTTTGAACTTGGGAATGTCCAGATAAGTGTTGAGGATAGATAAATCCAAAATTGGTCTCCACGTGTTCCCCTTCTTTGGTACTAGGAACAGGTGAGAATAAAATCCTAGGCCCACTTCTGACAGAGGGACCGGTTGTATGGCTCCTATTTGGAGCAGCAGAGAAATCTGTTTGTGAGCCTCTATTCTTTGCTGAGGAGGAACGTCTGGCATGCCTTTGAAAGGAGGCAAGGTATGGAAATAAAACCTGTAACCTTGGTGTATGATATCCAATACCCATCTGTCTTGGGTAATTAAACTCCAATTTTCCTTGAAAAGTGCCAACCTTCCTCCCAAAGGTGCTGCCAGACGAGAAGGTTCTGGCAGCTGAAAAGGTAGGTCATTGGGTCTGTTTACGAAAGGACTGACCCCTGCCCTCACCCAAAGACTGTGCAGGTGAACTCCCTGTTCTAGGCCTGAAAGAGCCCTGAGCTCTGCCCCTACCACGTCTAGACCTACCCCTAGACTGGGAATCATAAGAAGGATACTTCCACCCCTTGGTAGGCCAATTTCTGCTAAACTTCGGAGGCTGAACCTGCAAAAAATCTTTAACAGTCTGCATATACTTAGCCTTGTCTTCCATTTTCTTTAAGACTGCCTCAACAGGTGAACCAAACAACACATCAGACTGTAAAGGAGCATCTAAAATCCTTGTCTTAACATGGTCAGATAAATTCTGATCCCTCAGCCAGGCGTGCCTGCGAAGAACTGACCCAGTGGCCGCCACCCTAGATGAGGCCTGTGCAGCATCAAAACCACATTGCAAAGAGTGCTTACCCACTTGTTCAGAGACATGTACCAAATCTTGTAACTCTTTACACTCAATACCTTCCGCCAGAGCATCTACCTTAGACTTCAATTGAGAAAGTAGATAGTTTTGGTATTTCAACATGTGAAACTGGCAATTCAGAGCCCTCATAGCTAGGGTGGAAGAAGTATAGACTTTCTTTCCCCATCTATCCAAAGCCCTGGCCTCTTTATCTGGAGGAACCGGATTTTAACAACAGAAGCCTTAACACCCTTAGGCCCCTGACTAACAGTTTCTGGGTCCGCCCTAGGACTCTTAAAAGATACTTATGAGCTTCAGGCACCCTATAATACCTATCCGGCTTAACAGGAGCAGGAGGCAAAGAATCAGGATTAAGAGAAGCCTCTGCAAACATATCCTCCACAACATCCAGAACAGGAGGTATAGCCAAAGGCCTATGCTGGGGTAAAACAAAATTCCCTAAGCCTTTTCCTGGAATCAGAGAAGTCCTGACCTTCCCACTTAAAATGCTCCCTCATGGAATGAAGAGTCTCTGAAAAAGAAAAATCCTCAGGAGGAGAAGCAGAAGGAGTAGAATCATCCACATCAGAATCAGAATAAGGAGAATACTCCTGCAAGTCTTCAGCCGAAGACTCTGAAACATCTGAAGCCTGCTCAAAACTCCCCAACTCAGGTTCCACCCTAGGCCTCTTATCAGGAGGGGGCAAAGAACCTCTAATCAAAGTAATCAAATCTTCTGCCATTTTAAGCATATGCTTCTTGGGCACAGATCCTGAAGAACTAGGAGTGACACCAGCTGAAGCTAAACCTGGCCTGCCTCTGGGAGAAGCCTTGGAAACAGAAGGAGAAGGCCTAACCACCCTAGGAAGGGAGGGGAGTACAGTAACCTGAGAAGCCCCTTCAGCCTGACCTGCCTCCTGAGCCACATCCTGCAATAACAAGGTCTCCCCCTGGGACTCCAGAGAAACCACCGGTGGAACCACCGGCTCCACCGACACCTCTAAAGAACCGGCGTCCGGTACGGACGACTCGTCTTGCCTGGGCTTAGCTGCTTTATCCTTGCGCTTCTTCGAAGAAGCGGACGTCGGAGCATCCGACGGCATATTATAATTGCACCGCTTCCCGAAGACTAACCTGGCACAATCTAACCTTCTCTTAATAGTGCGCTTATTGAATCTAGCACAAAAGCGACACCCAACAACGTCGTGCTCAGGCCCTAAACAAGGAATACACAAAGTATGATAATCTCTATGCGGTATCTGTTTCCCACAAGAAATACAGTTATTCACTTTTTCTGACATCCGGTAAGCCACTGAGGCAAGAAAAAACTAAAATATTCCCCAACGGGGTACTTAGCCAACTTTGACTCGGTCTGAAACTCCGAATTCGAAAAATTTCAGAACGCCGAACGGCACTTGCAACGCTGCTTCTGCATCGGACCATGCGGCAAAAAAGACAGATATGACGTCGGTCATGCGCATTTGTACCCTGACGTCCTGATGTCAGTCTAATGCGCCTTGACCGACGTCAGCCTTATACTTTGATATTCGGGCCGACCGAGGACAGCGGACTACCCCAAGTGTAAGGACTGCAGCAATGTGAGATGAAGAACATCCACAGCACCCAGAGGAAACCCACATGACCACAAGGAGGACATGCAGACTCCAGACAGAAGGCACCCCAGCTGAGGATTGAACCAGGGAACATCTTGCTGTGAAGTGACAATGCTAACCGCTGCACCACCATGGCCACCCTAGCTAAGTAAGTCATCTAAATATGGAAAAAAAGGGGATACCTGTAGCCTGCAATGTTGCATAACTGGAGCCAGACACTTTATGAACACTATTGGGGCAGTGGATGGCCCAAAGGGTAAGGCAGAGAATAGATAATGCAATTCAGACACATGAAACCTTAAACAACATCTGAAGCCTTAATGGTTAGGAATGTGATGATAAGCAAATCTAAGGTTACCAAAAAATCTCAAATCTCAAATGGAGAGAAGGGGTAAGAAATGGTGTTGTGAAAGCATATTGAATTTGGGCACTATCACAAACTGGTTTAAAAAAAAAGGTCCATAACTGATCTCCAGGCATTTTCTTTGTTTGTTATCACAAACATTCTTAAATGAAAACCTCTTCACCTCTGGTAAAGAGGAACTATTTCTATTCCCCCCCCCCCCGATAAAGCTTGTGCTGTAGGACTAGAGGGAACAGGAAGGTTTGGTCTGGGGGTGTAGAATGATTCCCTGGAACGAAGAGACCACATTCCAATGCCATTTGTACCATTGCTGAATCAGTCTCAGAACCCATTTGTCTGAAACAACTTGTTTCCAAAGAGAGAAATGTAGATTCAGACTTTTTGGAAGGGATAAAAGACTGACAGGGTGGGAGGGAGGACAAGGCCCTTACATATTCATTCTGACTGTCCTTTTTTCTGGGGGGGGGTCCTGCTTTCTTTTAGGGAACCTCTGCACCATTGTTTTTTAATGTCTGCTCAGCACCATATTGCTGAGACTGATTCACTGTATCAGCTTACCCCTCCCATCACATTTTTGATAACCTTTGCAGTAGTGGGACCAAAACCTCTATCCAAAAGTGAATTTAAAATCTCATATTTACATCCTCTAGGGGATTCTCAGAATGAAGCTAGACAAACCACCTCAACACTGTGCCAGTGGCAGCCTCAATATATGTAGTATCTATAGTTATAAGCACACTTTAAGTGACCAGTGACCTTAAAAATAAAACAAACCAAACCACACAAAGTAGATTTTTCCTCACAGGAAGGAACTGTAGATAAAATACCTCGTATTTTCACAATTAGTCAAAATAAACTTTAACAAATGAGCCTGATGATTCAAAATTCTAAAAATAAAAGTTGAAGAAGTAAACAATTTTTCCCCAAACTTAAAAACTGTCAAAAGGGGAAGGATTAGAGTTAAAATTCTTGGTAGTAGCTGGATTAACTAAAGCTATAACTGCTGTGTCGTGTTTGGGAAGAGTGTATAAAAACTGTAACTTTATACTTTCTATTTGCCTTTTTAGGAGTAACAGGCTGGGTATCAGGAAAACTGCAGGCAGTGACGCACACTTCCTCTAGAGCTGACAGGGCTGGGTAAATGGGTGAAGTTTCTAGAAATTCCTCCTGTAACAGCTGACAGTATTTCTGGAGGACTGAGAAACATCAGTGTTCTCCCACTTAAATATGGTTGTGCCTCTTTGGTCAAGTGGTAGAACTTCTTTGCCTTTGAGTAGGAGGTATGTGAGTTTGAAACTGTCTGTCCCAAACATTTGATGAGTGTGGGAGGTTGGCATAATGATTAAGGTGTTTACCTTACAAACATAAGGTACAGGGTTTGATTCTCACATGGGGTAATTGGCTAGGCTGAAAATGGCCTACAAGGGCAGTTAGCCTAGTACTAATCTATGAACCTATGAACCTATACTGAAAGTGGTCTAGGAGAAAGAAAATCATCAATAGCAACATTCAGGGAGCACGCTATCCTCCGAGTCTGAAAAAAAAACTGCATCTGTTCCATTATAACTATAAAACTGATGTAACCAGGCTGTAGTCCAAAATGGGTAGTTGTTCAATAAAACAAGTTTATTAAGCGCTTTCGGCTATGCACAGCATTGATTAAGGATACGCTGTGCATAGCTGAAAGTGCTTAATAAACTTGTTTTATTGAACAACTACCCATTTTGGGCTACAGCCTGATTACATTGCTTTTATAGTTATCTTGTTTTTTCGGTGTGTATTAGTTTTGGTTTTTGCATCTGTTCCATTACATTCCTATCCGGTTTTAATTTCTTCAACGTCTTCAGGAAAAAAGGATTCCATTTTTCTCTTACAAGAAACCAACTGATAAGAAAGGTCAGTAGACTGTACAAAAACCATAAACCAGACCGAATAAACTACTCCTGTCCAGTGAAACTGGAGCAGGAGAAGCTATAAGTTTACTTTTCTGTTTCTTTTTGACAGGAAAATTAAGGCAAACACATTTTTTTAATGGCAACAATAGCTTCCTCAGGGCTGGGCATAACATTCTGGTTAAGCAGGGGCACCTTCCCTATTCCATTTCACAATACCAGCAAAAGTGGCTTTCCCTAGTCCACTAAGGGGACCCCAACAGCTGCAGAGGACGATGGTAATCCCTGGTCTATAACATTTGCCACACCAGAGGGATCCGGGGAAAAGAAAGAATGGTCTGAGAAACTAGTTGGCCACAGCAGACTCGCACCTGCATCTGGGGCAAATTACCAGCCTACAATGGTGGCAAATGGCTGCTTGGTTAACTTTTTTAACACCTTCATTGAATTATCACTTAAGACATAGGCATGCATACATTTATATAAAAGAAAACAAACCATGTGAGGAACTTCTAATAACAAGAAATATGAGTAATCCTTGAGATATAATAAAATATTTATTGACAATTACTCTGATAAAAGTTTGTTGAATGATCAGCACTAAACACTCCAAAATATTGTTTCTGTGTGGTCAAAACCACCACACCTCCCATCCACTGGTATACTATAATCACTTGAAGTAGCTTCTTCACAATAAAAAAGAGATGGTTTTCTGATAGGATGAATTTGCACAGAAATGGATTTGTTGATTAATATTTGCTGAATTTTACATTGCCCGCTTCTTACTCCAAAAAAGAATATTGCAACAAAATGAATAATGAATATTTTCCCAGAATAGCTGTGAAGGTTATTTCACGGAATGACGAAAGTTATCTATCTACATGCCATTTTTCAGAGGAGTTAAATTACTACTGATATAACCTTCACAGCATACCTCTCAACTGTCCAAACTTTTGTCTCATATTTTTGGTCTTTTCCTCATAAAATGTGTGTTTTTTTGGCAATTTACTGAGGACTGAAGTCACTAAATAAAGACATACATTTGAGTTTCAGACTTCATACAATACATGCTAACACAAATTATGTTATTTTACCAACTTTCTATGATTATAAGAGCAACATTTAAAATCTGCTCCTGTTTTTGGTCCTTTGACCCCTCATTACTTTAGGCTTTGCCCTGATTTCTTGTGCTAAGAGGTTGAGAGGTATGACTCTGAAACATGCTTTAAAAGTTAAAAAAATATATGTTCTCTAGTGCAACCTCCCTTACGTAAGAGTCTGAATCCTCTTTACATAGCTGTCAACCTCTCAGTGCAAGAAATCTGGACAAAGCCTAAAATAATGGAGGAACAAAGGCCTAAAATAGGACTGATTTTAAATATTGCTCTTATAAACTTAGAAAGTTGCTAGATTAAGTGGACTTGTGTTAGTGTGCACTTCTTGAAAGATATTAAGTCTGAAACTCCAATATATGTCATTATTTAATAACTTCAATCTATAGTATTTTGCCAGCAAACCACAAATTTTGTGAGGAAAAGACTAAAACTACGAGGCAAAAATCTGAACATTCGGTGAAAATTTGTACATTTGAGAGCTATGAATCCCTCACACAGATACTCACATACACATGTATTCACACACACTCGAATACACGCATGCACACTTGCATATATCCATGCACTCATGCACACACATATATACCTGCATTCATGCATGCTCTCATACACGCATTAGCAAAAACTGTCATACATGCTCTCATGAACACTCAGAGACAACTGGACACACACACACACACACACACACACACACACACTTTCTGTTTCTTAGAGGAAAAGTGTGCGATGTCCCTCTACACACATATGCATGCACATGTATGTGTATATATATATATATATATATAAATATATATATATATATATATATATATATATATATATATCTAATCTATATATATATATATATATATATATATATATATATATATATATATATATATATATATATATATATATATATATATATATATTCGCATACACATGTTTTCATGCACACTCGCATGCACACAACAGTACGCACTTGCACACATGCCCTCAAGCACACTCATACATTCCCATGCACTCGTACACATTTACATATACACACTCACTTAGAACACTCACATACATGGTCTTGCGAACCCTCATAGACAACCAGACATGCATGCACGCACACACACACACACACACACACACACACACACACACACACACACACACACACACACACACACACACACACACTTTCTTAGACACAGACACAGCACTCAATGAAAAAAAAGAAAAACACTCAGAGCCAGGACTCCGATTAGGGAACAGTTCATGATTTTATTTAAAGAGGAGGCACTCACCCACCCTTGACCTATTGTTCTGCAACCTTGAAAAACAACCCTTTCATTTACCACCATTTTCCAACATCTGTCATCTGCCCAGCAAAGAAAACTTGTAGGGCTTAGTTATCATCATCATCATCATCATCAAGCCTCTTTATCTCATTCTTCTACATGGGGTCCCAGTGTCATGTTAACTGTCACCATCTCTCTCTGTTTAATGCTACATTTCTGCCTTCTTTGATGCTCATGCCTGACTTTCACAGATCTTCTCATACAATCTGTACACATCTTTGCTGGATGCCCTTGTTTCCACTTACTTTCTTCCTGTCCGTCCCTAATCTTCTTCACCAAATTCTCTTCTGGTTTTCTACATGTGTCCCTGAACCACCATAATCTGTTCTCTTTGATCTTTTCTGTAACTGGAGCTACTCTGGCATCTGCTCTTATGACCTCATCTCTTCATCTGTTCCACAGCATGCATCCTACCGCCCATCTCAGGTACTTCATTTCCATCACCTCTAGTTTCATCTTCTCTGCTTTATTGCCCAGACTTTTGAATCATACAGTAGTACTGGTCGCACCACTGTTTTGTACACTTTACTTTTCAGTTTTTTTTCCATTCTTCTGTGATACACTACACCTGAGACTCTATACCAGTTGGTTGCAGCCCCTCTGACCTGTTCATGCAGACTTCCCTTCTCACCCCACCCCTCCTAGATACCTGAAGCTATTAACCTGTTCCACCATCTTCCCTTCTATCTCAGTTCTCAGCTTCTGATTTCCCCAGTTTGTTGCCATTATCACTGTCTTATCTGTACTTGGTTTCATTCCATGTACCTTCAGTTTTGCATTCCATTTGCCTATCCTTTGCTGACATTCTTGCTCAGAGTCTCCCTGTAATGGAACATTGTCTGCATACAGCAACTTTGTTGACCTGCCCCTTCTGACCTTTTTTGCTAATGTAGTCTATCGCCAGTATGAACAGCAGTGGGTTCAGAGCTGAACCCTGATATACACTACTCTCACTGGAAACCTATCTGTGAGACTGAACACTGTTTGTACTTGCAGTAATTCTACCAATGCTTCTGGGACTTTGAACCACTGCAGCATTGCCCAAATCAGCTTTCTTGAGACCTTATCATATGCTTTCTCCAAGTCTAGGATTGCCCAGTTGGACTCTTTCCTCATCTCTAGCTTCTGAGTCTTCTGCTTTCTCTGAATTCATTTTCCTTAGTGCTATTCTTACTTCTTTTAGGGTGGACTTCTCTTCTTCTCTCATTGTAAAATGCATCTGGGGCAGTACAGCTTCTTTAGGTTTTTCTTCATTTAGAAGCTCCTGGAAGTACTCCTTCCACCTACCTTTGATGTCCTGTAAGCTGGTGAGCAGGTTGTTGTCGGCATCCTTTATGAAGGGTGTCTGACTGTCTTCTTTATCTTTCTGTCTTTGTCTTGCAACCTGATAAAGTTTCTTTGTGCCTGAGTCACTTTTCAGAAGGTGGTAGAGCGCCTCTGATGCCCTGTTCTTTGCTACTGCATTTCTTCTCTCAGCTTCTTTGTTAGCCAACCAGTATTCCTTCATAGCCTGGTCTGTCTTTTCTATCTCCCACTTTTTCCTGCACGCCTTCATTCTTTTGATGACTTTTTGGAATTCTGCATTCCACCATTAGCTTTTCTTGTGTACCTTATTTCCACACCTGGCTCAACCACATATCTGTTCTGTAGTCCTCACACATGCTGTTTTGAGGTGCTGCCATTTTTCTTCAACTGCACCTATTTCTTCCTCTTCTTAGGGAACTAGAGCCCTAAGTAACTACCTGAAGTGTTGTTCTTTCACTCAAGTGAACTTCCAGGTCTTCAGTCTGTTCTCTGTTTACCTTAAAGCCTTCTCTAACCACTGCTTGCAGTTGATTGTGGCAACCAGTGGTTTATACTGTGGGAAGACTGTTTCACTGGAAATGACATTGCAAAGACTTATTCTATCCCAGTGCCCTTTCCTTACTAGGAATAAGTCTACCTGAGTTGCATGTTGGCCACTCTTGTATGTGATCTTGTGACTGTCTCTTTTTCTGAACCATGTGTTGGCTACTGTCAAGCCATTAAGCCAGGCAGAAATCTAGAATGGCCTCTCCTTCTTTATTCCTGTTGCCCCACCCATGTGGATCCAGGCAGTCCTCATATCCTGTTCTATCTGTCCCAGTATGTGCATTCAAATTACCCATTATCAACACCAATTCATGTTGTCCTGCTTTATCTAGTAGGTCCTGTAACTGCTGTCTGAATGCACTCTTTTCCTCACTATCACAACCCTGCTGTGGGGCATAGGCTGAGATTATGAATACTGCACTATCATTACACTGGAGTCTGATTACTATGCATCTATCACTAATTCTGATGACATCCCTCACTATCTTCTGAAGCCTGTCTCTCAGCACAATTCATACACCATTTCTAGCCTTTCCTCTTCTTAAGTAATAGTGCTTCGATCCCAACCTAAGTGGCTTTGCTGCATTGCCCTTCCATTTTTTCTCTTGGATACATAGGATCTCTAGCCTCCCCCATACCATCATGTCATCCACTTCCAAGCTCCATCCTGTCAGTAAACCTACATTGAGTGTAGCAATTCTTTGTTCATGTTTGGCAGGTCGATTGGTTTTATGTCCAGCTGTCGCTCAACAGAGCTTTCCCAGGTAACTCAGGCTGGGCAACTGGACACCAGTCAGCCAGTAGCTTATTGACCCAAGGTTGCTGGGCTTTATGGCAACCATACACCTGCGAACAGGGACACACACAGCCCTCCCACCATTAGCATGGGTCTCTGGCGTAGGTTGGAGTAGGCCAGGTCCTCAACCCACTTATTACCTGTAACTACCCATGCCCATTTTGGCATTAGTCAACATGACTGAATCGCCTAGAGCTATGTTTTACACCATCAAGTGGTGCACAGTCTGTTATCTGTGTCTTCCTGTCATGAGGATACTGCACACCACATGCCCAAAGTGGTTGTTGTATACAACCCTTCCACCTAAAGGGCACTGACAACAGCTCCATTCATTGGTTATTTTGAGATGGAAACATTCAGCATGTTTTTGGAGGTGGAAGAGACCCACAGAGACACAGGCAGAACATGCAGACTCCAAACAGGCATTGGCCTGAGGTCAGTATCAAACCTTATACCTTGTACATGGGAGACAAAAACCTTAGCCATTAGGCTTTATGCGCCTTAGTAATAAAGAGTACATATTCAATTGTAAATAAGATTTATATAGTATTAAGTCTTTTGTAAATACATTTATGCCTTCTATTCTCAGACTAACACTTCTTGACACTAACATTCTCAACCAACATTGTTATGCCAACAACTTACTACTTTCTATTTTACGCCATAAACAATACATCACACTAATGCAACCTGAGTAACTTGCCTAACTACCACTTTAATACAGGTATTGTATACTCATGCATATCTATGTTTACTGCTGTTCATCCTTAGATGCTTACATATTATATACTCAATTTCAACATGGTATTATGATTGTACCAGTGTGACTGCATTGTATCAGTATGATTGTACAGTTTCAATGTATTATACCACTAGGATTGTACCAGTGTGAATGTACTATACCAGTATGATTGTAACAGTGTGAATGTATTGCACCAGTATGATTGTATCAGTGTGAATGCACACTGTGAATGTAGTGCACTAGTATGTTTGTACCAGTCTGAATGCATTATACCAGTATGAATGTACAGTGTGACTTTATCGGACCATTATGATTGTACAGTGTGAATGTATTGTATCAGCATGATTGTACAGTATGAATGTATTGTACCAGCATGATTGTACAGTGTGAATGTATTGTACCAGTATGCTTGTACTGTGTGGATGTATTCTACCAGTATGATTGTACTCTGTGAATGTATTGTGCCAGCATTATTGTACAGTGTGAATGTATTGTACCAGTATGGTTGTACCAGTGTGAATGTATTATACCAGTATGATTGTAACAGTGTGAATGTATTGCACCAGTATGATTGTACCAGTTGAATGTACACTGTGAATGTAGCGCACCAGTATATCTGTATCACTGTGAATGTATTATACCAGTATGATTGTACAGTGTGAATGTACTGCATCAGCATGATTGCACAGTGTCAATGCGTTATATCAGTATGGCTATACCAGTATGATTGTATAGTGTGAATGTATTGTACCATTATGACTGTACAGTATGAAGAAATTGCAACAGTATGATTGTAAGAGTGTGACTGTATTGCATCAGTATGGCTGCACAGTGTGAATGTATTATAACAGTATATTTGTACCAGTGTGAATGCATTGTACCAGTATGACTGTACCTGTGTGAATGTATTGTAACAATATGATTGTACCAATCTGAATGCATTGTACCAGTATGATTGTTCTGTTTGAATGTATTGTACTACTGTGGCTGCACAGTGTCAATGTAGTGTAATAATATGATCACACCAGTGTGAATGTATTGTACCAGTATGACTGTACCAGTATAAATGTATTGCATTGGTATGATTACAGCATGTGAATATATCATATCATTATGGCTGTACCAGTGTGAATGTATTGTACCAATATGATTGTACACTGCAAATGTATTGCATCAGTATGACTGCACAGTGTGAATGTATTGTAACAGTATGTTTGTACCAGTGTGAATGTATTGTCCAGTATGACTGTACCAGTGTGAATGTATTGTACCAGCATGATTGCACTAGTGTGAATGTAATGCACCAGTATGATTGTACAGTGTGTATATATTGTACCGGTATAACTGTACAGTGTGAATGTATTGTACCAGTATGATTGTACAGTGTGAATGTATTGTACCAGTATGATTGCACAGTGTGAATGTAATATAACAGTAAGTTTGTACCAGTGTGAATGTATTGTACTAGTTTGACAATACCAGTATGAATGTATTGTCCCAGTATGATTGTACCAGTATGATTGTACAGTGTGAATGTATTGTACCAGTATGACTGTACCAGTGTGAAAGTATTGCACTGGTATGATTGTACAGTGCAAATGTACAGTACTAATATGAGTACAGAGTGTGAATGTATTGTACCAGTATGATTGTACAGTGTGAATGTAATATAACAGTACATTTGTACTACTGTGAATGTATTGTACTAGTTTGATATCAGTGTGAATGTATTGTACCAGTATGATTGTACAGTGTGAATGTATTGTACCAGTATGATTGCACCAGTGTGAAAGTATTGCACCAGTATGATTGTACAGTGCGACTGTATAATACTAATATGATTATGCAGTGTGAATGTATTGTACCAGTATGATTGTACCAGTATGATTGTAGAGTGGTAATAAATTGTACAGGTATGATTAAACAATGTGAATGTATTGCACCAGTATGATTGTACCAGTATGATTGCACAGTGTGAAAGTATTGTACCATTATGATTGTACAGTGTGAATGTGTTGTAACAATATGATTGCACCAGCCTGAATGTTTCATACTATGATGATTGTACTAGTGTAAATGTATTATACCAGTATGATTGTACAGTGTGAATGCATTGTACCAGTATGATTGTACTGTGTGAATGCATTGTGCCAGTATGATTGTACCAATGTGAAAGTATTATACCAGTATAATTGTACAGTGTGAATGTATTGTACCAGTATGACTGTACCAGTTTGAATGTATTCTAACAATACGATTGTACCAGTGCAAATGTATTATACCAGTATGATTGTACTAGCATGATGGTACTGTGTGCATTTATTGTATCAGTATGACTGTACCAGTGTGAATGTAGTCTTCCAGTATAATTGTACAGTGTGAATGTATTGTACCAGTATGATTATACAATGTGAATGTATTGTGCCAGCATGATTGTACTGTGTGGATGTATTCTACCTGCATGATTGTACACTGAGAATGTATTCTACCAGTATGACTGTACCAGTGTGAATGTATTATACCAGTTTGATTGTACATTGAGAATGTGTTGTACCAGTATGATTGTACACTGTAAATGTATTGTACCTGTATGATTGTACCAGTTTGACTGTATTGTACTAGTATGATTGCACACTGTGAATATATTGTACCAGTATGATTGTACAGTGAGAATGTATTGTACCGGTATGATTGTACACTGTGAATGTATTGTACCTGTATGATTGTACTATGTGAATGTATTGTACCAATATGATTGTAACAGTATGAATATGTTGTACCAGTATGATTGTACAGCGAGAACGTATTGTACCAGTATGATTGTATACTGTGACTGTATTGTACCAGTATGATTGTGCCAGTGTGACTGTATTATACCATTATGATTGTACAGTGTGAATGCACTGTAATAATATGATTGCACCAGTGTGAATACATTGACCAGTATGATTGTAGAGTGTGAATGTATTTTAACAATATGATTGAACCCGTGTGAATGTATCGTACCAGTATGATTGTGCCAGTGTGAATGTATTATACCAGTATGATTGTACAAATGTGTATGTACTCTAACAATATGATTGAACCAGTGGGAATGTATTACACCAGTATGGTTGTACTGTGTGCAGGTATTTTATCAGTATGATTGTACCAGTGTGAATGTATTATACAAGTATAATTGTATAGTGTGAATGTATTGTACCAGTATGATTGTACAGTGTGAATGTATTGTACCAGTATGATTGTACCAGTGTGAATGTATTGTACCAGTATGATTGTACAGTGAGAATGTATTGTACCAGTATGATTGTACACTGTGAATGTATTGCACCTGTATGCTTGTACTGTGTGAATGTATTTTAACAGTATGATTGTACCAGTGTGACTGTATTGTACCATTATGATTGTACAGTGTGAATGCATTTTAATAATATGATTGCACCAGTGTGAATGCATTGTACTAGCATGACTGTATAGTGTGACTGTTTTAACAATATAACTGAACTTGTGTGAATATACCCATGTGAAGGTATTGTACCAGTATGATTGTGCCAGTGTGAATGTATTATAGCAGTATGATTGCGCAAGTGTGTATGTATTCTAACAATATGACTGAACCAGTGGGAATGTATTACACCAGTATGGCTGTACTGTGTGCAAGTATTTTACCAGTATGATTGTACCAGTGTGAATGTATTATACCAGTATAATTGTACAGTGTGAATGTATTGTACCAGTGTGAATGTATTGTACCAGTATGACTGTACAGTGAGAATGTATTGTACCAGTATGATTGTACAGTGATAATGTATTGTACCAGTATGATTTTACACTGTGAATGTATTGTACCTGTACGATTGTACTATGTGAATGTATTGTACCAATATGATTGTACCAGTGTGAATGTATTGTACCAGTATGATTGTACAGTGAGAATGCATTGTACCAGTATGATTGTACACTGTGAATGCATTGTACCTGAATGATTATACTATGTGAATGTATTGTACCAGTATGATTGTACCAGTGTGACTGTATTGTACCATTATGATTGTACAGTGTGAATGCATTATAATAATATGATTGCACCAGTGTGAATGCATTGTACCAGTATGATTGTATAGTGTGAATGTTTTAACAATATGATTGAACCTGTGTGAATGTACCCGTGTGAATGTATTGTACCAGTATGATTGTGCCAGTGTGAATGTATTATAGCAGTATGATTGTATAAGTGTGAATGTTTTCTAACAATATGATTGATCCAGTGGGAATGTATTATACCAGTATAATTGTATAGTGTGAATATGTTGTGCAGTATGATTGTACCAGTGTGAATATGTTGTACCAATATGATTGCACAGTATAAATGTATTGGACCCGTATGATTGTACAGTGTGAATGTATTGTACTATTATGATTGTCCAGTGTGAATGTATTGTGACAATATGATTGTACCAGTGTGAATCTGTAATACCAGTATGACTGTACTGGTGTGAATGTATTCTAACAATGTGATTGCACCAGTGTGACTTTATTATACCAGTATGATTGTATTGTGTGCATTTATTGTACCAGTATGATTGTACCAGTGTACAGCATATCATTGCTGGAGTCTTCCAGTGTCCTGAAAGAGTGCTCTTCAAACTATCTGGAGATATACAGAGTTGAGTATATTTTTCTGGCACTTCAGAGTTGTGTACTGGTAATTGTTGTTTGACTAATTTTATATCATTGCTGGCTGACTTCAGAGTTGTGCACTGTTATTTTTGCTTCACTGTATAGTTTTTCAGATCTCTGCTGAAGGTGTTGGTTTTCGCATACCCACCCTCCCAATTCCTGTGTTGTTGTTTAAATTTGGAGGGTTTTGCAGTTACCCGCCCCACTGTAGATTTGATCTGGGACACTCCCCACAGTCCCATCTCTTTACCTCATTCTGCCTAATAGACTCCTTCTGCATTGTTTTTAGTCATTTTTAATTTAATTGCATTTTTTAAACTGTTTGGTCTAACATTGCTACATACTCAAGTGTGCTAGCTTGCACTGCATTTGAATTGTTTTAGCTACTTTTCTGTATTTATATATATATATATATATATATATATATATATATATATATATATATATATATATAAAACCTTTCCTGTAACTTGTGTAGTCCAGATTCAGATTTGCTGTATCCAGGACTGTATGTAAGCTTCTGAGCCCCCCCAAGCTTACTGTGTTGGAGGGAAGCCTTCTAGCTTATCAGTGGGAGTGGTAAGCACTAGGTAACCGATCTACCACATAAGGAGTGGTTCTGGCCCAGAAATTGTAGTTATTAGCCATTTGGGCAGTTTTTCCATCTCTCTCAACTTTCTGATTTAAAAGCCCACATTTGCACTTGTTTCCCCCTTTCCTATAACTAGTTTAGTCCCGATACAGATTCTTACTTTTAGCACTTGAATTTGCTTATTCGTGATCAGCACTTGTTCAGAACTTGTAAGCACTAAATAACCTACAAATTACTACAGCACTCAACCTTCCTCATTACCTAGAGGAAAACAGTTTTGGTACTTACTTTTCTCACTTGTTTAGAGAAAAACAGCTCTTGTACTCACTTTCCATACTTATCTAGAGGAAAATAGTTTTTTTATTCAGGCATGTCCAAGGGTCAGCTCCCAGTGTTCTCTCCTGTCAATCTGATGAATCTGGGCATTTTGGGGCAATTTAGAAATTGCCTCATGTACACAGACAACCCTCTCCTCCTACCACCCAACACTACAACCTGTGAGAGATGCACTTATCTAGCCAAACTGGAGGTAAAGCTCTCTCCAGTCAAGACTGAACTTGACAGTCAAGAGGAGAAGGTAAACACTTGCACCACACCACACTCATCACATAGTCTCACTAAATCTACACCACCAAAATCCACACATAGAAACACAAAAACATTCACAGAGGCTCTCAATAATAATCTGCTCAAGCAACAGAGACCTCCAAAGCAGAAATGCAAGCAACCTCCACCCCCAACACAACCCAAATGACACATAGCTCACAGACTCAGTGTGCCACTCAACCACAGCCAATAAGGCAAAACAAAGTACCCAACACACTAGTCATAGACGACTCTAGGCACACTGATGTCCCACTCACCAGGCTAAACAAGGAGAAGGTTACTGTCAGCTGCCTGTCGGGTGCCAGGATCCGCCACATAACCCATGCTCTCAGGTCACTCCACAACAAGTACAAATATGACTCTGTCATTGTCCATGTTGGTGTGAATTACCTGAGATGTACCTCCCTGGACTACATGAAAAGAAACATGGAAGAGCTCTCCGATCTTGTAGCACAGGCATTTATGACCCTAGCCCTGAGTAGCATTCTGCCATCACCCAGAATGATGCCGCAGTACAAGGACAAAATGATTGACTTCAACAATTGGCTAAGCTTCTGGTGCCATTCTAAAGGGAACCAGTATCTGTCTGCCTGGGATGACATGGTCAACAGACCACGATGCTATGCCAGAGATGGCCTGCACCTGTCACCCCTGGGATTCTGGATACTGGCTAAGGTTCTTGCCGCCCCTATAGTGCCTTTTTTAGGCAAGGTTCAAATGACAAATTCACCACCGAAACAGGAACAGGCAAGCAAAAACTGAGGGCGATGCTACTCAGTGCTAGAAGTCTAAATCTCAAAATGCACTCACTTGAGGCACTCCTTAAAATGGAGAACATCGATATCTGTGCAGTGACTGAGACCTGGTTCAAGGCTCCAGAGAGCACCCCTGCACTACCAGGCTATAACTCATACCACACTTTTCAGCCATGTAACCTGGACCGGAACACCAAAGGCGAAGGTGTGTCCATATTCATTAAGGATATCCACACCTTCAGGCTAGTTGCTCAGCATAATGCAGCCGAGGTTATCCAAGTGCAACTAACTCTGGGCAAAACTGCAATCCAAATTTTAGCTTGCTACAGATCACCCACCATGCCCCAGGATTCCCACTCCTCTTTTCTTGATGTACTGGAAAATATTAGGGTTGAACCAAACACCCTAATAATGGGCGATTTCAACTACCCCACCATTGACTGGGAAAACTACTCATGTACCAACTCCTTCGCTCAACGCTTTCTGGAATTCATAAATTCCAATGCCCTGGATCACCTTATCCACACCCCCACCAGGGGCAACAATATCCTAGATCTAGTCATTACCAATATGAGTGACCGGTGTTCCACACCTGAAGTCAACGCCTCATTGGTCCGATCTGACCATAAGCTAATTACCCTAGATATCCACATCCTGCCTCCACCCCCATTAAGGAAACCATGGTAAAAAATTTCTCCAAAGCCAACTTCATGCTTCTTAAGACAGAAGTGGTGAACTTCATGACACCCATGCAGATGGACAATACAGTTACGACTACTGAATCCTACACAATTGCACTTTATAAGCACTTACATGAGTGCATGGATCGTGCTATCCCAAACAGAACCAAGACGCTATCCTCCAAAAAAGGAAGCCAATCTGGTGGTCCCCTGCCATAAACAAACTGTACAACAGAAGGAAGAAACTCTTGCAAAAGAGAGTAAAATCCCACGAGTGGAGGAGCTCCCTGGTCAGCCTCAGTAAGAAGCTGCGATCCCTAATAAAATCCTCCAAAGCTAGTTACAAAAACAAAATCACCACAGATTCTAAAGACAACCACAAAGAATTCTATAGCTATGTCAAGAATCTCAATGGCAACACTCAGATCTGCTCTGAGTTACAGCACAATGGCATTAAATATACAGACCCAACTGATATTGCCAACATCTTGGCAGATAGGTTCAGTGATAACTTTACCCCCCTGTCACCCCCTAAAGAGCCCATCTCTATACTGGAAGAATGCAAAGTTCCTGTAATCATGGCTGCACAGGTAAAAACCACACTCTCCAAAGCCAAGAACACAGCATCCATGGGACCAGACAACATCCCAGGCTACATTCTACATGAACTACAGAACGAACTGGCACCCCATCTAAGTACCATGTTCAATCATAGCCTCACCTCAGGCTTTGTGCCTGCTGAATGGTGCACATTAACGGTTATCCCACTCCACAAGGGGAGAGCCACCATGGACCCTGGGAACTACCGCCCCATTAGCCTGACAAGCCTGGTCTGCAAGGCAATGGAACGTATCATCATGGAACTTATAAACAAAGACATTGGCAATCTCCAAACTCTGGATCCCACCCAGTTCGGGTTTGTAAAAGGCAGATCATGTCTCCTAAACCTGACAGACTTCTTTGAAGCAGTCACCAAAGCCATAGACAAGGGTAAGGTGGTTCACACAGCCTATCTAGATCTTGCCAAGGCTTTCGACACCATCCCCCACTCTGGAATTATAGATAAACTCACTAAACTAGGTATAAATCCCTATGTCACAAGATGGGTTGCCAACTGGCTCACTGACAGAACCCACATTGTGAAAGTAGCAGACTCCAAATCCGACTTCAGACCAGTGACAAGAGGAGTACCACAGGGTTTAGTCCTGGGTCCTCTCCTGTTTGATATCTACTTCTCTGAAGTACAGGCTAACACAGAAGGTCTTTGGCTAATGAAGTTTGCAGATGACTGCAAACTAGGAGCCATAATCGAAACTCCTAACGATGTGGACATCCTACAAAAGGGCTTCACTGAGACAGATGCCTCGTGTCAAAGTCATGGCCTCAAGCTCCATGCCAAAAAGTGCATTGGCATCCCCTTTGGTAAAAAGTCTGTACCAATGAACGACAACACAGGCGCTAGTATACTTAACACCGAAAGTGTGATGAGACCTTGGGACACAGGTGGACAGTTGTCTCTCCTTTGATAATCACATTGCCACAGTAGTCAGGAAATCCTTCTACGTGGCACACCTCATCACAAAAGGTTTCTCATCCAGAATAAAAGAGGTCATTGTTCCCCTCTACTCATCACTCATTAGACCCATTATAGAGTACAACGCCCCTTTTGGTATGTACCTCACAAGACATCTACAACAACTGGAAAGGCCACAGAAATACCTCACAAAGAGGATTGCCAGCCTCAAGCAGATGCCCTATGCAGACCATCTCAAAAAACTCCAACTTTACTCCATCGCATATCGCCTACTCAGGGGTGATCTCTGCCTAACATACAAAGCTATGTCAAACCCAGAGCTGTTGGACATGCTCCACTTAAAGAAATCCCAGTCCCTCCGAGCTACACGATCTAGGGACCTAAACCTTGTCACCACAATAAACAGAACATGCCAGAGGGATAGATTCCTGTCCCAGAGACTTCCCATACTCTGGAATAAACTACCTATCTATATCAAACAAAGCTTCTCATTAGCACTCTTCATGAAAAATCTTGATGATTGTTTGGGAAATAGGAAATTCACCTCGGGGATCACCTCTGTGGCTCTGCTCGACAGTGGCACAGGAAAATAATTTTCTTGGGTGGCAAAAGCCAGGGTATCTTTTTGGCTGGGCTTGTATAGGCCCCAGGGCCAATAGCCTAGTACCTACCTATGAACCTATGAACCTATGAACGTATTATACCAGTAAGATTTTACAGTGTGAATGTATTGTACCAGTATGATTGTACTGTGTGAATGTATTGTGCCAGTATGCTTGTACCAATGTGAATGTATTATACCAGCATAATTGTACAGTGTGACTGTATTGTACCACTATAATTGTACAGTGTAAATGTATTGTACCAGTATGACTGTATCGACGTGAATGTTTTGCACCAATATGACTGTATAGTGTGTATGGATTGTGCCAGTATGATTGTACTGTGTGAATGTATTGTACCAGTATGATTGTACCAATGTAAATGTATTGTACCAGTATGACTGTACAGGGTGAATGTATGCTACGGTAGGAAGAACACTGCTGAGTTCAAGTCTGACAGCATATAGTTCAATTCAGAGTCATGGCAATTAGCTGCTAATGAGCTGTCCCTGGATATTGTTCTATCTTGTCTCTGAATCTGAGTTGAAAACAGCTGTATTGTCGCCCATATTATGCATTCCACAACACAGCATTTCCAAATTTAGTACGATGTAAAGATAATACTGAGTATGGACCTTTCCTTCACATGACCTAGTTTAGCTTCACAGTTTTTAATTTGTATGTGCCACTGGCATCTATAGAACCTTTCCAATAACACTGAAAATAAAGTTCATTAGCATCCATATGATAATAGCAGACAACCCCTGCAATGCAGCCGTGCATTTCCTTATGATGCTCGTGCACAGTGTCTCTCCATTCATTCATAGTAGGCTACTGTCTGCCAGTGAAACTGCAGCATTTATGAGTGATTGTCAAATAGTAAATTAACTTAGGATGCTTGCATGAAAAGACACTCTTTGCTTACTTGTCCAGGCTGTAGAATGCAACTGCTCATCTGACCTGCTGAACACCTTCTACACATTTGACCTGCTGGACACCAACTGCTCCTTTGACCTGCTGGACATTATCTTGTCATTTTGTTTGTCGGTATTTAATTTGGGCAACTTTTCAACAGTTTTTCAATGTTCCCTGAGGCAAGTTACATTAATGAGATTATTTAATAATTTTGTAGACTAGAATCTGCAAACTGCAAAGAGTTGTATGTTTACTCACAAAATTAGAAAACTAAACTCATTTTATTACATCATTACATCACAGACTATAACAGACAGCACTCATATGAAAGAGAGATACATTTCCTCTCAGTATCTGTTTTTCTGCTTTCAGGGAAATACAGTTCACTGCATTGTTTCCTTCAATAATATGGGATTTAATAATTTGTGAAAATATAAATAAAAACAAAATATAGGCAATACACCCAACATTTATATTTATTATTTGTTTACTAGGAAAGTCCAACTTGGAATGAAGTCAATTTTCAGCAGAGACTCTGGAGTGTTTCTCTCCGGACCTCCGCTGAAAATTGGCTTCATTCCAAGTCAGACTCTCTCGGTAAACAAATAATAAATAAAATTTGTGGGTTGATTGCATATATTTTGTTTTTATTTATATTTTCACAAATTATTAAATCCCAGATTATTGAGGGAAATCAAAAAATAATTATGGAGGAGATACAATAACGCAGTGTCACTGCCAAAACTGACTGCACTGTAAAGATGACAGCAGCAGCCATTGTGAAGAAATGTGACCTTTCTACTTTGGCATTAATTTAGACAAAGCCAAGTGAGATACAGATGTCAGCATGTTGTCAGATGTAAAATCAGATGATGCGGACAGAGTGATCACTGATACCTACTCTCATGAGGACAAAGAGCCCTCGTAAACTCAGATTACTGACAAGCATAGATGCAGCACTGACTCTGCATAAACTGACATTATATGCATGAGCATTCAATTTATATAGAGGCACATAGACTTACTCTTACATCGCTTAACATGCTACATTACACCCTTCATACTATAGACCTACTTTTAATGTTCAGCTTTAAATACAGAGAAATTTAAACTCAAGGTTCCTAGGAACCATTCAAGAGTTTGACAACAGTCACACCAGGAATATAAACATCCTTTCTATATACTTTATCTACCAAAACCTTGAAAAGTTTGACACTAAAAAACTTCCCTTATATATTTAGGGAGAGTGTTCCATAATGTTCCTGCTTTATTATGAAAATACCTGCCCTTAACTGATGTTTTAACACCTGGCAGTTTCACATATAGATCATTATTCCTGGTATTAATACTATGCCCTAGAAATGTAAAGCCAAGACAGACTTCAAATGTCTAATTTCTAAGTGGTTTATACACAAGATTCAAGTCACCTCATAAGAACCTATAACAAACTGAGTACAGGGACAAAATCTCCACTATCTCTTTATAACTGAGTTTCTTCAATTCTCTCACTTTCCTAGTAACCATTTTCTGGACTGTCTCAAGTCTGTTTATTTGGCAATCCTTATAACAATCAAAAAACCCACAGTATTCTATAACAGGCCTTACGGTAGAAGTAAAAAGTGAAATCTAGACTGACACACCTCAAGATGTCATTTAGAGGACCATAACACTTCTTCACCACTGTCTTTATATGATCATCAAAATTCAAAGTATCAGGCACCATATATGCTAGATCTCACACAGAACTTACTGAGGTTAAAATTTGTTATTCAGACGATAAGGATAACATTTATTTCTACAACCAGAATGCATAGCATTACATTTTGGGGGGGGATAAATTGCATTCCGTTTTCAGTGACCCACCTGAATAAAATGTCTAGATAATTTTGCAGTTTATTATAGCAATAACCCACGCCTGGGTGTGGGTAATGCTGGATTTACCCACGGTTGGCGTGGTTTGGTCCCGAAGCCCGAGGACCAAACAAAGACAACCGTGGTAAATCCAGCATTACCCACACCCAGAAGTGGTTATTGTTATTATTAATGACATTATTTAAGAAAAGAAATAATTACTTTTCTTAAATAATGACATTGTATAATGCCTCTTTGCTGCCCTTCCGCAGCTGTCTGGTGTTCCATGGCAGTTCTGATGTACTGCGCATGCCTACGCAGTACATCAGAGCTGTGGGCAAAAGCAACGGAGAATGCAAGATCTCCGTTGCTTTTTACTGTCTCGCTATGTTAAATGGGTTTAAAATAGCGAGACAGCTTTAAAATAAGCAACGGAGATCTCCGTTGCTTATTTTAAAGCTGTCTCGCTATGTTAAACTCATTTAACATAGCGAGACAGGTTTAAAAAAAAAGCAACGGAGATCGCAAGATCTCCGTTACTTTTTACACACTGTGTCACTATGTTAAAGGAGTTTAACATAGCGAGACAGCTTTAAAAAAAGCAACGGAAATCTGCATTGCTCTTTTTAAACCTGTGTCGCTATGTTAAACTCTTTTAACATAGCGAGACAGTGTTTTGTACTAAAGGAAAAAGTCTGGGCGACCGGACCTTTTTCCGTTAGTATATTGAGGGATTTACAACGGGCACGCTGGTTGGGCTGGCCAATCAGCGTGCACGTTTTAGAGGAGGCATTGTATAATATGATTGTATATATGTGTAACTATACCTCCCACCCTATTATGCCATTGGCAAATTTACTTAGCCAAGTAGCCCAGACAACAACAATCCAAACAACCCCAAATCAACATTTCTTATTTTCAAAAACTAATGCCCTATTCTTACTCTAAATGTCTTTCATGATAGCCAACTGGCTATCTAGCATACAGTATAGATACTCATATTACATTTTATCATAATCTTAAGTATTTACTAATTTGCTAAAGATAAACAGAAATTCAATACACACTGGGACTGTCCATAATGAAATAAATTATGTAGTACCATAACACAACTGAAACCGCTAGCATTAGCTGTACCAGTCAGTAAGATAGATGTTGAGGTGGTTTTCTATCCTTTTGTGAGAAAAGCTCCTCTTAGTAAGTAGACACACCAAATAAGAATAAAGAAGAACATGGTCATAAATGGAGTAATACAATGTATCACAGGTCAGAAACTTAAATGTGATGAAATATAAATCAGTACAAGACATGTAACAGTAGTATATACAATGTTATACAATGTAGTATATACAATGTTATACGATGTAGTATATACAATATTATACAATGTAGTATATACAGTGTTATACAATGTAATATATACAATGTTTTACAATGTAGTATATACAGTGTTATACATACTAGTATACACAGTGTTATACAATGTAGTATATACAGTGTTATACAATGTAGTAGATTCAATGTTATGCAATGTAGTACATACAGTGTTATACAATGTAGTATATACAATGTTATACAATGTAGTATATACAGTGTTATACAATGTAGTATATACAGTGTTATACAATGCAGTCTATACAATGTTATACAATGTAGTATATACAGTGTTTACAATGTTATACAATGTAGCATATACAGTGTTATACAATGTAGTATATACAATGTTATACAATGTAGTATATACAGTGTTATACAATGTAGTATATACAGTGTTATACAATGTGTTATGGGAACTAGTAGTGTATATTCCATTAGTAAATTATTTTATTTTTTATTTATTTTTTTTATTTAACATTTGTTGACCGGGAAAGTCCGACTAGGCTCCATAGAGCCTGTTTTCAGTGAAGGCCCAGGGAGAAATGCTCCAGACGCATGTCATTAGAATGTGGGAGGAAACCGGAGTACCTGGAGGAAACCCACGCAAATGCAGGGAAAACATGCAAACTCCACACAGAAGGCACACCAGCTGAGAATCGAACCAGAGAACCTCTTGCTGTGAGGTGACAACATTAACCACTGCACCACCAGGGAATTTTATGCAGGGATGAGGAGTATAGAGGGTCAGGAGGAGAATAAGATTGTGGTATGTGTAAGATCTCATAGTGTATTTCTGTTGAATTTAGACATCAGTGGAAGAATGTTGTTTGAGGTAGGTCACATTGTGATATTAAAAATAATCTTAGTTTCTGTGTATTTCATTAGGCAGGAGCAGTTCGAAGTGGGTTCCTATATATCAGCCGAGGTTGGAGCATGGGCAGAGTGGTTTACTATAGAGATGATTTTTTAGGCTAGTTTTAAACAGTGGTAAGGCTTGTATAGAGGTAATGTTTAGAGGCAGTTCATTCCAGATTTTACCTATGTAGTTCACAAATAGGGAGTCCCCTGCTAGGTTTTTGGATAAGTGGGTTTTTATTTGTTGTTTGTATGAGGAACGGAGTGGTCTGCTGGTAACATAAGGTTGAAGAAGAGTTTATAATGCTGGTATTTTATGTGGCTCTGACAAGATTTTGTGGGCAATTGTTAGTTGTGTATATTTTAAGAGTTGGGGGAGCTCTAACCAGTTAAGTTGTTTCAGTGCGAGGCAGTGGTGTGATCTAGCTGGTGAATTTGTGGCATATCTCACAATTTTATTGTAGCAGGATTCAAGTTGTTGTAATTCAGTTTTCTTCAGATCAGTGAGGATGGGGGCTGCATACAATAATGTGGAGATGAAGTGTGTTTGTGCAATGGCTATTTTGGTATTTTTGGTAAAGTAGTGTTTATTCCTATATAGAGAACCAAGCTTTTTATGTACCCTTTTCACTGTCTAGGAAATGTGAATATCAAATTTAAGTTTGCAGTCTATTTCTACTCCTAAACATTTAGTATATAGTGATGGGGTGATGATGGTATTGTTAGCTGAGGTAATGAAGAAGGTGTTAGAGGGGAATGCAGCTTTATTAGGGAGGAAGACCATTCGTTTGTTTTTTTAGGGTTTAAGATTAGGTTAGCATTCATAAGCCAGGACTCAACTTCTTGAGAGGCTTTTTGAGTTTGATTCTGAAGCTCCAACAGAGAGGGTGCAGAACAAATCACCGTGGAGTCATCTGCATATTGGATGAGAGATGCATAAGTGGTTGCTAGATGGAGGTTGTTAGTAAATACAGAGAATAGAAGTGGGCCTAAGATAGAACCCTGAGGTACTCCAAGGGTGACTGGTAGTAGGGGAGAAAGAGTTTGCTGCCAGGAGACTGCTTGCTGCCATCCTGTGAGGTAATCTCGGAACTATGCAAGTGTGGGGTTTGATAAATGTAGTTCAGTGAGGGTCTTAGGTAGGTTAGTATGTGAGGTCTACGAAGACAATTATTATTAGTCCTGTGGAAGTTGACAGCGTTAGTGAAAGACATTAGTGCGGTGGTGGTGCTATGGTATGGTCTGAAACCATGTTGGGTATTAGTTAGAAGATTGTTAGTGAGTAGGTAGTTGGTAACCTGTTTGTGAATTACTCTTTCAAGTATTTTAGATAGGGGAGACAATATTGCAATTGGTCTACAGTTATTTAGTTCTGTTGATGAGCCACCTTTATGTAGGGGAATGATATAGGAGGTTTTCCAGATGGGAAGGACATGGTGTTCAGCTATGGATCTATTAATTAGTAAAGAGACAGGATATGCAATACCTTCTGCTGTTAACTGTAAGTATTCAGCAGGTAGGCCATCTGCAGCCAGTCTGGTGGGTTTTAATTTTTTCAGTAGCTTTTTGATAGTATCAGTTGTTAGTGGTTGGAGACAGAATAATGGTGAGGTATTATTTGTGGGGATGTTGGGTTTGGTTGTTGAGGGAGTTTGACTCTTGGATAGTTCTAGGATGGTTTCTGTAAAGTATTTGTTAAATTGAGTAGCAATATTGTCTAAGTTTTTGATAGTGGTGGGAAGGGGTGTTCCTGTTTTCCCTGCCAGAAGAATATTGTTTATATTTGACCAGATTTTTTGTGGATGTTTGTGGTGCCTGGATTGTATTTCTGTGTAGCAGTTAATCTTATCTATTTTAATTTGTTTCTTAGCTTTGTTTCTAAGTTCCTGATAAGCTTGTCATGTGCTTTGGGATTTATTTGATTTCCAGTGAGACCAAGCCTTGTCTCTACATTTGAGAAGATTTAGTGTTTTGTTTTTTTTTTAGCCATGGGGCATAGTTAGATTTAACACATATGTGTCTAATGGGCACTTGGGAGTTTAGAACGGAGAGGAAGGTAGTGTTGAAGTAATTAATGGCATCTTGAAGTTGTAGCTGTTTTAATGGTGTCCAGTTGCAATGTTTCACCATTTATACAAGTTTGCTGGGGTTAAGTTCCTTTTTGTTTCTTATTTGTAGTAGAATAGGTTCTTTGGTTGGGTTTGTTCTTTTTCTGATCAATAAGTGGGATAGTGATCACTGAGGCAGTCTGGGAGAGAACCTGAGTCAGGGTAAAGGGCTGGCCTGTTAGTTAACATCCAGTCCAAAGTGGGCTGTTTGTTGGGGGATTTGTTAATTCTCGTGGGTCCTTGGATGAGTTCTGAGAAGCCATGTAGGTTTATACACTGCTTGGGATTTGGAGAATTTCAATCTGACCAGTCCATGTTGAGATCACCCATTATAAGTGTTTCCTGGGGTAAATTATTGCTACACCAGTGTAGGATGTTTTCTAGCTTTGGGATATTATCCCCTGGTGGTATGTAGAGACCTAATATTTATATATGTTTCTTGGGGTCGATATTTAGTTTGGCAGATATTATTTCTGTGTTTTTAAGTTGTAAGGTTTTGACAACTAGTGTTTCTATTGATATGTGTTTTTTAAAGAGTAGGACAACACCAACACCTCTTCTGTTTATTCTGTCAGAACGTAAGATGTTGTAACCTGGGGGTAGTATTTTATTATTGTTGGTGTTTGGGTTTAGCCATGTCTCTGTAAGTAGTGAGATGTTTGGTGAGTAATGAGAGATGTTAGCATGGAATTCATGGATTTTGTTGTTAATGCTTTTTGCATTCATATTTGGTATTAAAATATCTGCTATGTCCCTATTGGGAATGAATGATGCTTGACTGTTGTGGGGCACAGATTAAGGCTGGGACTTTGCTGATGGGGCCAGGGTTGGGATGAATGTCTCCACTTAGGGCTAACTTTGAGGCTATTCAGACAATATATCTCAATAGTTTGCTAATGTTTTTGTCACATTTCAAGGAGATAGTGGGAGAGTTTTGATAGTTTAGTGATGGGAGCTTAATGTGGGTTAAGTTTATGCTGGTGAAGATAGAACTACCTATAACTATGTTAACTGGACTGATAGGCAGAGGTTGTGTGTTAGAGGTGGTGTGGACTAGAGGGTGGTTTGGGGATTTCTGGGTGACATGAAGTGATCCTGACTGCTACTCTTAGTAAAGTTAGTGGGGATATTAGAAATGTTATCAGGCATATGGATTTAGTAGTATTTTGGTAGGGCATGGGTTTGTTTGACTTAGCAGGATAATGTTTGGTGGCCATATCAGTTGTGGGGTACAACTAATGCATTTCGCTTAATAATGTTTTGAAGAGGGGATGTAATTATATGGTGTATGAATTGATGGGGAAGTCGTGTGTGAATGAGGGAGGAAGTTTGGGCTGCAGTGGTGGAGAGGTTTAGAGGAGGGGTTATCTGATTTGAAAGAGGAGTGGGGGTGTGGCCTTGTAACTATAAATCAAGGGAGTAATACTTTGGAGCATTTCACCCTAGGCCTCTAGTGAAAGTGGATACCAACCCAATCAGGCTTTACTGGTATTCAAATGTCAATAAAATTAAAAAAATTATATAATAATAAATACCCATATTTATTGAATATCTCAAGCCCCCATAAACTGCTCCTTAAATTACTTTTGACTTGATTTTTTAAAGGTACAAATTAGTTTCAACAAAAGTAAATTTTACTTTGTTAGTAATTATAGGCTCCACATCATGTCCCCAAAGGAATACATCAAACACCACCCCAGCTATAATCAAATCAAGCACCTTTTTGTTAGGAGACTTTAGCTGCCAAAGCATCATATTGGCCACTTACTCATTCAGCAACTGTCACATCCAGGCATTTCTAAACATCATAAATGCCCGCCAGTTCCCCAGATCTCATAGCTACTCTTCCCTACTCTACTATTGGCATAAACTTCATAGATCATGGCAGAAATTGGGAGGTGCAGCACCCAGAAGGATAAAAGTACTCTCACCAAACTAAACAAACAACTCAGAGGACAAATAAAGTCTACCAAAACCAAATTTGAGGTAAGTTTGGCCTCCCAGGCCAAGGACAACCTCAAAGCCTTCTTTAGCTATGTCCACAACCTCAAAGGCAATACACAATTGTATGCAGATTTCATTGTGTGCAGATTACATTGTAAATGGAGACACCTATACTGAGATATGGCAAACCTCTTGGCTGATAAATTCAGCTCCAACTTTACTCCTCTCTCCCCCTCAACCTTCCCTCAGGAAATATCATCAAATATAACTCCCTCTACTATCACCAGGGAACAGGTCCTTAATGCTCTCTCAAAGACCAAGAACACTGCATCAATGGGCCCAGACAATATCCCAGGATGGCTTCTAAATAGCATGAAACATGACCTATCAGGCCTCTGGAATTACTATTTAACTGTAGCATCCAAACAGGCTCCATCCCTCATGGGGGAGGGTGGCCTAATAGTTAAGGTGTTTACCTTACAAACACAAGGTACAGGGTTTGAGTCTCACAATGGATAATTGGCTAGGCTTAAAATGGCTCACAAGGGCAATTAGCCTAGTACTAATCTATGAATCTATGAATGGAGAAAGGCAACAGTCATCCCTCTGCATAAAGGTGGGCCATCTACAGACCTTGGAAACTACAGACCCATAAGTCTCATTAGTCTTATATGTAAAGCCATGGAAAGAATTATTGTGGAGATGATCAAAAGAGATATAGTAAACCTCCAGACACTGGACAACCCAGTTTGGTTTTGTCAAGGGCAGATCATGCCTACTCAACCTAGTGGACTTCTTTGTGAATGTCACCAAAGCAATAAATGAGGGCAAAATCATTCATACTGCCTACATTGACCTGGCCAAGGCATTTGACACAAACCCCATTCGGGCATTGTTGGCAAACCCAAGAGGTTAGGTACAAATCTGTATGTCACCTGGTGGATAGCCAACTGGCTCACAGACAGGACCGAGGAAGTTAGATTTGGGGAGTCCACCTCTACAAAGAGGCCAATCACAAGTGGAGACCCTCAGGGATCAGTCCTTAGACCGCTCCTTTTTGGTATTTACTTCTCAGAGGTCAAAGCCAATGTCAGTGGTCTCTGGCTGACTAAATTTGCAGATGATTGCACATTAGGAGCTGTCACTGAATCTTACACTGTCACAAATGTTCTCCAGGAGGGGCTGACACACACAAATAACTGGTGTTAGAGCCATGGACTAAAGCTAAATGCCAAGAAATGCATAATAGTATCCTTTGGGAAGTCATCCATCCCTGGTAACTATCATATTGACAACACACCCCTTAGAGCTGACCCGGTAGTCAGGGACTTAGGGACACACATAGATAGTAATCTAGCCTTAGATCATCATGTGTCCACAGTGGTGAGGACATCATTCTATGTTGCGCAACAAGGAAGTCATTGTTTCACTGTATTCAGCATGCATCAGACCTATCATTGAGTAAAGTGCACCATTTGGTATGTAGCAATACTGATTCGCATGTATGGCAAGTGCAGAGGCACAAACAAGAAGCAAAATGTAAAACAAAACAGGCCAGCACTTTTGTGAGAGGAAAAAACTTGACTTTATTAAAGTCAAACAGCAGTCAAAAGACCAGTTTCGGCCCTAAGCCTTTTTCAAAGTATAACACAAACTGCAAAACAACTCCAATACATATGGAAAAAATTAATTAATTAAAGGGCATAAGTAATATATCCTATGCCAACCGTCTCAAGGCCCTATCCCTGTATTCTGCCTTCTACAGGCTGTTGAGGTGGATCTATGCCTGACATTGTCAGACCCCACTCTGATGGACCTCCTGCATATCCACAAAACAAACAGTACCAGAATTATCCATTCTAAAGACTTAAACCTTGCCTGTGATATACATAAGACCTGCTGGAGAGATAGGTATGCATCCCAGGGACTACCCAGTCTATGGAACAGGCTCACCATCCATGTGAAGCAGAGTTCCTCCCTAACCCAATTCAAATGCAACTTGGACAACTAGAAGGGAAACTGAAAATTCATCCCTGGTTTGGCACCTATGTCTCTGATGCAAACAGGTAACCTGTAAATGGTTCATCTCCCAGGACCATGCTTACACTTATCAATGGAATCAGAACTTGTCTGAGATTTGAAATGCATGGCTAGGCTTAAAAAGGCCCTTGTGGTCATTAGCCTAGTAAACACCTATGCACCTATGAACCTATAAGATCCTGTCTTAACTAACTCCCTTGCCTTCTACTCAGATGCCCAAGTATTTACTTTCATAGTTAAAGTAAGCCATTTAACAACCACTTTCCCCCCCGAAGGCCAGCATCATTAGTCCTAAACATATATCTGCATTCAGAACATACTTCTCTTTGTCCAGTATTGGCCAGAGAATATTGATTTTTTTTCATTTTTATTTCCAAGAGTTTTTAAAGAAACTGTTGATTTTTAGTTAAGATAAATGGGTGAAATGATATTCAAAATGCCCCTTTTAAATTACAATTTCTGGAGTTCAGTTTGCCCCTCATGAGCCTTGCCTCATCAGCTCATGGCATTATTAACATTAGTCAGATGATGATAACAGTAAATCCATGACTGTATGTGAGCCACAAGGTGAGAGCTTGTTGGCAACAAAAATGAATAAATGAATTGTTAAAGTGTAGTTGTAGTTTAGTCTAGTTGCTGGAGTCAAACACAAATACTGAACCAATGCAGCTAATAATGGGGTAAAACAAAAATAAAAGAACAAGCCTGCATATTTTTAAAAAGTTCATTTCATGCTGTTTGAAAGCAGAGGAAGTTAAAGACTATGCAGTTTATTCAATTCAACATTAAGCAAGTAAAAGGCATAATTCTGCTGCAACTGCAGCTTTCTTCACCTGAGCACTGTTTTTTCACCCAAACCCTCAATCCATAAAATATGTAAAACATGACATTACAAAACATTAACACAGTCAATGAGAGGAGTGTGTAAATTAATCCACATGCACCATGTATGCACACATGCGTGCACACACACACGCACACACACACACACACACACACACACACACACACACACACACACACACGCACACACGCACACACGCACAAACACACACACACAGAAATCTGTCTTTCTGTAACACACACACACACACACACACACACACACACACACACCTTTCTGTAACACACACACACATACAAATAAGCATACAATCAGATATACATACAGACACTGGTCTTATCTCAACCACAAGTGCAGTGACTGTTCTACAAAAAAAAAAAAAAGCTATGAAGTCATAAAACCCCACATCATTAAACTTAAAATTTAAACATTCTGCTATCTGAACAGCTGAAACTATATCCTGTTATTCCAAAATGTTATTCTAAATCATGCCAGAGAGCACTTTTTTATTTGATGTCAACACAGTAGGCTTTTTGGAGCTATTTTGTTTTATGTGCATTTATATATGCTTATAATGAGGATAGTGATTATATTTTTCCTAGCAACACTTGTACATACTTTTATTTAGGCTTCCTGTCTAAAGTGTAATACCCAATAATGTTAGCCCTGATACCTTAAAAAATAAAATGCAACTTTATTCCTGTAACAGTGAATTTCAGAGGTCACTGTTAAACTTTTTAAGTGTTCCCCTTGACCCACGAGGACAGTGACAACACACATCAACTACTTGTACAGCCAACAAATGCTCCACCTTGGATTAGAAAGAATATTCCAGTCTCACAATTAGTACATATTCCCCCTGCTTGCACTTAAATGTTACTGATCTGAGGATTCCAGTTATAAACTTTAAACTTTCAATCAGAATTCCTTTATTTAGCAAGAAAACTAAAATTTGCAAAGAGCTATCCTTATGGTCAATATAATCACCATTTCTGTGGCTGTGCTATATGCAAATGAGGCTTTCTGGGAGAGAGACTAATGCTAATTAGCCATGTTCTCTATCAGAAATACCTGCTGAAAGGAAGTTACAAAGCTGTAAACTAACATGGCAGGCCACATTAATTAACATGGCCAAAATGCAAAAATGTTGTGCTCTTCACATAAGATGAAGCAGAGGTATAGAAGTGGTGTGTGTGTGTGTCCATGTCCATGTCTGCAGGAATATATATGGTTTGGAATGACCACGTGTGTATGTATGTGTCTCTGCAACTGCCTGCCTGCCTGAATGATGGCAGTATTCATCTTTTTTATTTAATTTATCCTTGTTTGACAAAGTTAGTCCCAATAGGCTATCAGCCTCTTTTCAGGGATAACCCAAGGTGGTATGAGTGACTGTCCATGAGTATGATAGAGAAAGGGGGGGGGGGTTCTTGTCACTCACATGTGGGGATATCTATGACATTTTGTGTGTGTATGAACGTCTGCATGTGTTTGTGTGTGACAGTGAATGAAGGACTGCCTGTATCAATGTGATACATGGATCACCAATGATAATTACCACTTTTAAGTGCAGTTTAACACTGACAGTTATTGCACCTGATTCAGAGACATTATAATTAGCTAATAATTAAGTCTTCCTCATTACAGCTAAACATGTTTCTGAATCATATTTTAGGTGCGTGAGTAAACTGCAACTTTTGGACACAGCAGTTTATGCTTGTCTGAGTTCTTTCTGAATCTCACTGCTTATTACCTGTAGTCGCATTGCAATGAATATGTAGTTATAGCTCAATAGGAATATTATTTTATCTATTTCATAAACTGAGAGACATTATTTTGCTCTGGACTTCATTGCCAGGAAAGAAGTATGGACCATGTTCAGTCTTCTCTTGTGAACTTGGACTATCACTTTAAACATGTACTCTGTTAATGGAAAATATGCAATGTATACTACAGAGTATTGAGGTCAAATGAGAATTTTTCTAATTTCTGCCATTTTTAAGTTCTTTGAACTTTTTCCAAATTTCCACCTGGAAATCCTTTTCATAAAATGTTAGGATTCAATTTTATGACCAGCGGTTGATACATATTTGATTAAAAAAACCTGCTGAAATATCCTTTCCGAATAGCATGAGAAAATGTATCACAAGCAAACTTTTTTCTGGGATTCAAGCCATGGCTGCACACCTACAATGATGCATGATACAAAATGATGCATATTCTAAAGTCACAGAAACACATAAGGAATTAGTTTAAACAGAAATCAGCAAATGCACACTGTATACCAACACTTCTATCATTTGAACAGTTGGGATTTATTTTTATTCTGTACAAATTGGTTTGAACTTTATTTATGTTTCTTGTTGGCAGGCAAAGCTAATTTATTACAATGCTTGTGTATGCCTTATTAATGTAGAAGTGGAAAAACTTTTTATTACTGTTTACTTTGCTTGCATACTCTGTACTATTTTTGGTTGTACATCCACATTTCACATATGAAAAGTTCAGATTCCACTCAAGTTTAAAAAAAAAATGCTGTGAAGTTGAATTCAAACTTAGGTTGTTTATGGGAGAAGAACTTTCCACACTTTCCATGCAAGGGGTTTTCTTCTAGTAGCCTTCTATTTAATATAATCATCTTTAAGGGTGTTATGTCTGAGGGAAAGGACATTTTTCTCATGTTTAACAGAACTAGGAAAGAGTATACGTCACATTTTTACTAGTCATTTCTACACATAAACTGCATTATCATTTTATTTTCCCAGCATTTTTATTTTAATAATATTTAGTGTATTTTTAAGAACTGTATAGTGTCACTCCATTTTCCTTTAGAGAATGTGGAAGTATTTGAGAATGTCTAATCAGTATGTCAGGTTCTTAATTCTCTGCCTATTACGTTATGACAACACTTAACTTGATAATAAATGGTTTATAATACATGGGAATGTGCACGGAGATTAATAGAGCAATTGAAGTCACTTTACTGGCAATCCTGTACCAAGCACAGACAGAGCATACACGGATACTATGCACCTGTGTTGGGATTTTATACAGAGGTTTCTAGGCTCACATTTAAGGAGGTGCACACATTAGTCATTGTTCCACATATAGCATGATAGAAGTGTTAAGTATTGTCTGTGTTATTTATTATGCAGTAATAATTTCAATATTTCTCTAAATATAGCAGAAGAAGTAGATCAACACCACGAAAATTATACCAAAACTTTATTTTACATAAATCAACAGGAATAAGCGCTTTCGCGTGCTTCCAATGCACGCTTCTTCAGATATATTTGAAAAACATGGTAGCAGCTCATACTTTTTATACCCGCTAGGTATAATTGCTTAATAGATTAATTAATATAATTATTTATTTAGAAAGCTTATCCGCTTCACTTAAAGCTATACTTCATCATATCATTGTGTAGCACTTAAGCAGCTTCCAAAATACTCTGACAGAAAAACGGAGAGACTGAAAGGTCGTAAATTAATTATAATAACAGCATATATAATAACATTCGATAAACCTCTCACTAAATGTCGCTATAAGTTATAGCTATCAAACGTGTGAGGGTTGTAGTTGTAATACAACTCCCAATAAATGTGGCAAACCTAGTAGTAAAAAATGTACATATAAAAATAATAATAATAATGCACATATAAAAGTAAAAAATGATGCACATATAAAAATAATATATATATACATATCTAATCATCCATATATAATGTGCAGAACATTGGCTATGATATTCACTAGTTTATGATGCTCTTACATCATAAACTAGTGAATATCATAGCCAATGTTCTGCACATTATATATGGATGATTATATATATATATATATATATATATATATATATATATATATATATATTATTTTTATATGTGCATCATTTTTTACTTTTATATGTGCATTATTATCATTATTTTTATATGTACATTTTTACTACTAGGTTTGCCACATTTATTGGGAGTTGTATTACAACTACAACCCTCACACGTTTGATAGCTATAACTTATAGCGACATTTAGTGAGAGGTTTATCGAATGTTATTATATATGCTGTTATTATAATTAATTTACGACCTTTCAGTCTCTCCGTTTTTCTGTCAGAGTATTTTGGAAGCTGCTTAAGTGCTACACAATGATATGATGAAGTATAGCTTTAAGTGAAGCAGATAAGCTTTCTAAATAAATAATTATATTAATTAATCTATTAAGCAATTATACCTAGCGGGTATAAAAAGTATGAGCTGCTACCATGTTTTTCAAATATATCTGAAGAAGCGTGCATTGGAAGCACGCGAAAGCGCTTATTCCTGTTGATTTATGTAAAATAAAGTTTTGGTATAATTTTCGTGGTGTTGATCTACTTCTTCTGCTATCTTGCTGTTGGATTTTTGTGGTCGATCAACTTCGAGGGAGAGGTTTGTTTGCCTTGTTGGATTTCTCTAAATATCTCAGAAGCAAACAGCTAGAAAGGAACTGGTTGTAATCATATGACTACAAGTATGCATCAGGAAATATTTGTTAATACAAGTGAGCAGTTTATGTGGCTGTCATGATATAGAAAAATTTGTAAACCTTTATAAATAAGCAAGTCTGTAGTACTTTTGAATTATCATGTTAATGTAGAGTTTATGATGTTAAGTTTGGGTTGAATATTTCTGGTTATATTTTTCTGTAGCTTTTACTGTTAGGAAGATATTTAGATTTTCTTGACACATACTGTTGGAACTTGGCTTTTTAGGAATTGTTCATATTTGTAATGTTGTCAACAGGTGACAAGGAGTGTAAACTTGGCAGGACTGCCATGGAGTGAATCAGCTAGCATGGCTCCCATGAATCAAAACATTATTTTCAAGGTGCTGTAGATGTTTCATAAGCATTTTAAAACCTCATTCCTGGCTGGTGGGGGGTGGGGAGTATAATGGTTACAGTGTTTACCTCACAAACCTAAAGTGCACAATTTAATTTTTCACATTGATAAACATGGGTAGGTTTAAAAGGGTCCCCTGGGTCATTAGCCTAATAGTTGCCTATCAACCTATTTAATGATTATTTCATAGAATAATAAAACTGCAAGTAAAATATAGTAAACTTGTGTCTGGAAATTTGTGTAAAACTGACAAATGATTGTTCTAAAATATCATATTATTCTGTTTGGAAATAATAGCCTGACAATGTAAAATCAATTTTTTTCACACTTGTTTTTTATATTTCTGCAGCTTCAAGGAAAATAGTCTAAGAATTTAAACAAATGCTGTGATGCCAGATTCTGTAGTTTTCAAAACTGAGGCAGTTTACCTCCTTTTGTGCTTTGGGCCTGAGTTCAAATGCAAACTTCTTTCACTTGGGATCAATTATCAACCAGAGGTTTAAGTTGTTTTAAGCCTGTTATCCCCTAAAGAGGTTATATCACTTGTCTTGTTGCTCAGTTGCTTTACTGAGGTATTTAGATGGCAAACTATGGTGGTGGTGTGAAGTAGAAACATCAGCTGTATAACACCATGTTCACTCCTGTAATTACGGGAAAGTTATCAGCTACATATGTGTCTGTGTGGAGCATAAACACAGAACAAAATATGGCTGTGTGAACCACTACATTTTCAGATAGAAGTATGAGCCCTTGCTAAGACAGTATGAGTGTCAGCTGTCTGCAAAGGAAGCAAAAGACAGATACATTATACATTTCTGTAGGCATACAAACATTTAGGGAACAGAACTTTACATTATGAGAAAAAAGGAGAACCAGCAGACATGCTGCATAGAGTAGAGCACTGTTATGTTTATACAGCTCAGCTGCTGTGATTTAGGCACAGCACAATATATTGCCTGAGCTTTATCCTTCATTTGTCTGAATTTGCTAATGCTTTTCATAAAGTTACAGCATTTTTATGGGTATGTAAACTAATAAATCACCTGACTACAACATTCCAAAGATTTGTTATTATTAACTATTTATGATCTAATATTTTCTGAAGTACAATAATGTAATGTAAGAAATTGCTTCTCATTTGTACTCACATTGCCATGTTTTTTTATTTCATATTCCCCGAAATGTATTGCTCAGAACTGAGAAGTAACAGACATATTCAATCACGCATTGCTATCTAGGATAGAAGGATCTATTAAGTGCAGGGCAAGGAATGACAGTTTTTTTTTTTATTTTATTTATTTTACATTTGGTTACTGGGAAAGTCCGACTGGACACAGGTCCTTTTTCAGCAGAGGCCCGGGGAAAAAAGCTCCACATACAACATATTCCATAGAACAATAAAACGATACTTTGCATCACACAAAGTAAAATAAAATGAGACTTTAAATCTCACAGTAAAATAAAAGCTATCGGAGTATTGAAATATATCAGATGATGTACATACACTAATATATCTGATTTTAATAAAGTACTATAACTGATTAGTGACAAGTGTACATACTTATCAAGTGAAGAAGAGAACGATTTAACTGAGAATAGAAACTTGTAAAGCAGTTCCTATATAGAAAGAGTCAGAGAGAGAATTATTTTTCAGTTGGATAAGAAAACCATCTGATGTCAGGGTGGAATGTTTACAGTTGGGTGTGTAAAGCGGGATGGGAAGATGTGGCTAAGATGTCAGTGGGCAAGGTATTCCATTTTTTAGCTATGACGTTTGAATAGAGAGATGCTGCAGCTGTGTTATTGGCTTTAGTTACTTCATAGAGGCATTTATTACTAGAGCGAAGGACCCTATTACTGCAGTAGGGATGTCATATATTTTGTAGTGCTGGTTTTATTTCAGGGTGGTATAGAATCTTTTGGGCTAGTATGAGTTGGTTGTAAAGGAGGAGATGAGGAAGGCCAAGCCAGTTAAGCTGTTTAAGGGCTAAGCAGTGGTGTGTTTTATATGGATTTTCGGTGGCAAACTTAGAAATTTTGTTATAACAGGTTTCTAGTTTAGTTATATCTGATTTTCTAAAATTGATGAGGAATGGGGAAGCATAGAGAAGCGTAGAGATGAAATGCATTCATGCTATTGTGGCCTTGGTGTTTTTTGTGAAAAATTGTTTATTTCTGTATAGTATGCTCAATTTTTTATGAACCTTCTTTATGGTAAGAGAGATATGGATACCAAATTTTACATTGCAGTCAATCTCAACCACCAGTAGTTTAGTGTGAGTGACAGGAGAGATCATTGTTTTATTACTGAATATGATATTAAATGTGAGAGTGGGAGATTTGTGTCATGTGGGTGGGAAGATGAGTTTTGTTTTGTTGGGATTCAGTATTAGTTGGAAGTTGGTAAGTCATGCTTTGACAGAGATAAAGGAAGCCTGGGTTTGTAATGGCAATTCTTGGAAGGAAGAAGAGGCACAGATTAATGTGGCGTCATCTGTATATTGGATGACTAAAGCATGTAGTGCAGAAGTATGGAGGCTCTTCATAGGTTCATGGGTTCATAGATGTTTACTAGGCTAATAACCACAAGGGCCTTTTTAAGCCTAGCCATGCATCCCAAATCTCTGACAAGTTCTGATACCTTTGATAAGTGTAAGCATGGGCCTACGAGATGAACCATTTACAGGTCACCTATGTCCATTAGAAACACAGGTGCCAAACCAGGGATGAATTTCCAGTTTGTTAGTGAAGATGGAGAAAAGTAAGAGTCCAAGGATGGAGCCTTGGGGAACTCCTAGTGTGACTGGCAGTAGAAGAGGGAGTTCTTGCTGCCATTAAACTGATTGTTGTTGATCTGTTAAATAACTTTGAAACCAGTCAATAGAGGGTTTGCTAAGATTTAGTTCAGAAACTGTTTTAAAAAGCTTACTGTGACTGACCATGTCAAACATCTTAGAAAGATGAAGAAAGATAGCAGATACGTATACTGTGTGAGTGAATTACTTAAGAGTTGTGGTAGTCCTATGAAAAGGCCAAAAGCCATGTTGTGTATCTGTGAGAAGTTTATGAGTGTTTAGTTAGTCCATGATTTGTATGTGTATGCATTGCTCTAGAATTTTAGAAAGGGGTGACAGTATAGCAATAGGGCGACATTTGGTTAGTTCTTTTTGAATGACCCCCTGTGTGGAATGGAATAATGTAGGAAAATTTCCAGATCTCAGGGACTAGATTTTCAGATATGGAACAGTTGATAAGAATGGCTACTAGGTATGCAATTGTGTCAGCTGCAATTTTCAGAAATTCAGCTGGAAGTTTATCTGTGGCTAAAGTAGTGGGCTTTAGTTTTTTAAGCAGTTTTTTAATCCTGTCCACTGAGACAGATTGAAAGGTAAAGCCTTGTTTATTACAAGGATATCTGGCTGGTTTGTTGGAAGAGAGAAAGATCTGAGCGTTAGATAGGGCTAGAATGGATTTTGCAAAGTATTTGTTGAATTGGGTGGCTATATTTTCTGAGGTATCATAGTGGTTGGAGAGGGGGTACTAGATTTTTCTGGAAGGAGAATATTACTGATGGCTCTCCAGAATGTTTTAGGGTCATTTTTATGCTTAATGTGTGGGATGGGGAAACAACTTAAGTCAGATGAATACCTGCCTTTTATTTGTGTGTGGGATGAATTATATGTGTGAAACTGGGCCTGCTGTGCTTGCATGTGATATATGGGCTGGAAAATTATCACACATGGAAAGACTTTTTGTCCCATTCGGATGGGTAACCGTTTTGTTATAATGTACACACTAAGGCCCATGTCGCATTTACTATTTTGCACCATCATTCCCAGTAAGTTCGACATTTTGTGGGAATGGATATGTTTTATTCTACAAGCAAAGTCATATTCTGCAGCAGCTCTTTTCTAAGTACCTATTTAAGGATGTCTGACATAGCTATGAAACTCCATGAGCTTAAGTTTTATTTGTAACCACTTTATTTCTAATCTAATAGTACAAGGCTAAATGAACTGCTCTGGATTCAAAGCTGCAGTCATATATCTTTCATTTTATGCAAAAAGCTGCTGCTGCCAAAAAATAAAGGTGTGTGACTTACTTTAGTCCTAATACTCAGACTGCTGACTTTTTTACTCCTTGCTTTTCATTGAGCTGATCCTTTTCCCTACTGGAATTGTAGTTCCGGGATCTTATTCTGCTTTTGCTGTATTATAACGAGTTTACCGCCATCAGTTAATTTTAGGTTGAGTCAACTTCTGTTTTATCAACACACTTTGGTAAACAAAACAGGTGGTCAACAATTATACAAGATCAATAATTACCCATATTGGGGAAATGCCCTTTCCAGGGATTGTGGAGTCTCAAAGTTGGAATAAATAATTAGTAAGGGGGGCTGGGGAGCTTACCCCTGCAAAAAAAAAAAAAAAACATTTTATAAAATCTACGTGCTCCAAGGTTATTACTCAGAGCATGCGCAGTAGTGTGTCATTCTTTGTTGATGTGAACCTGTTGACATTAATGCTGTTGCCATTTGTGTGGTTTGTCAATTGTGAGCATATCCATCATAACACCTTATCCATCCTTTTTAATTGTGAGGAAGGATTTCAGCCTTACCTCTGTATTGCACATTTGCTTGTTTTCAGGAAGTTCAATCATTAATACTATTTTTTTTTTACTTCTTCTGCTTCTGTTCTGCTTTAACACACTTTTTTTCTTCAATGAGCTCCTTCCACAGGCTTAAACTAAACTGCAGTGCTCCACTATAAATTGCATTCTTATTTTAATAGAATTTACCCGTTACCTCTTGCTGAAATCTTACTTCCACTACCGTCCAAAATGTATTTATCAACTCAGAGCTGGAATTGTTTTGATGAGGGATCAAATGTTTAGGAAATGCAATTCAGAATACACATAATTAAAGCAAGCTAAATAATACCGGTGTTGCAAAAGTGACAAAACGTAGTTCCATAATATGATATCCAAAGGTTATACTGACCAATAAAGCTGGAGAAGATACAGTAATGAATAAAAATTTAAAATTTTATTCCAAACAACAACGTATATACACAGCTTAGTCTGCACATTGAAAAGAATACACAGTTTCCAGAAGCTTCCCAAGTAACATTAGACAAGAGAATACCAATTATCAGAATAGACATTTTCTGAAATTATATTTTCTTGGGTGGAACAGAAAGAAGCAATATCTTAACTCATTCACACCAACCAGTCATGCAATATCACACCTATAGCAGACTACACACACACACACACTCACACACACACACACACACACACACACACACACACACACACACACACACACACACACGCACACACATTGATTTATGAGCATTTTCTACAAATGCCAAACAAATGAGTGTATGTTGTGACTTGTGAGCAGCGGACACCTTTTAATGGACAATAAACTGTATGATCCATTCCACTCTGGTTTACAGTTTAGATGTAGTACTGAAACTGCCACAGTTAGGGCATCACACAATTGTTATAGATCAGCACTAGTATTCCATACTGATCCTTTTAAATCTTTCTGCACCATTTGGTGGGGTGGATAATGATATTTTTCTCAATTATTTGGCAACATACTGTGGTATCACTGTGGGTGATGTATCTCAGTGATTTGCCTCCTATCTCTGTACTCAGTGGGTTGTATCTGAAGTTAAGTCCTTGTACTTGTGCTTTAGAAGTGGTGTACTACAGGGTTATATTCTGGCTATGCTGCTACTGACCAATGCATTTACTAAGAAGTTCATTAATAATGGACTATTTTAAATGATGGGTATGTGTTTCTTTCAAAATTCCCTCCATTTATATGATGTAAAGCTGTGGCATTACGTGTAAGAAAATGTACAACGCAAAGTTATATAAACTTTCTTGCACATACAATACCTCTATTTAAGTATGCATACATAGATCACAGAAGTAGATAAGGACAGAAAAGACCACTTGTACATGTTTGTGTTTATAATGCTGCATTTACTAATGCTATTTGATAATTTCCCCTGTTGTTTTCTTCCTAGATCATCACTTGTTTGCAGCATGCCATAAATCTACTTCTGTATAACTTAATATGTCAGCCGTTGTCCTCTGTGTTGATATACAATATTCTGCATATCTGCTACACTTCAAATTGTTCCCTACATTTCTGTTTTATATCGCCAATTGCTATTCTTCATTTTTATGGTTACAGACTCTGGTTAATTGTGAATATGTTGTCTGCTACCATCACGTTGACTCTCACGTACTTTAAATTTATTGTCTAATATATCACATCATAAATCAAAATTTTCCCGAAACTTATGCGTATGAAAACATTAAAGACATTCATGGTTTCTCTAAGGATTAGGCTAGATTTCCATCCGAAAATTACTGCAAAAGTAACAGCTGTTTGCTTCATTCGTTTGATGACTGTCATCAAAAACAGATTCTTTACTAACTGATACATTGTTATAAATTGCCACACCCGACCATGATATTGGTCACTAACTAGTTTTATGGGCATGTAATGCACTAGAGAAATGAAAACAAACTGTTTTCAAATATGTAGAATGTTAGATGACAGCAAACAAAAGTATATAAAAAGAAAGATTTTGCATTATAAATTATTCAAGGGTTAAAGAACAAATTCATGAATAAACAAAGTGACACATCTATTTAAGTACAAAGATGGCTCCATACTCAACTACTCAGTTATACTCAAAGCTCCCAACTAAGCTGTTTTTAATGAAGCTGGATTTATTCTTACCTGATTATTTGCAAAGGTTTCATTTTCATCAAATCCACAGGCAATGTCATATTGAGGGAATACGTCTGACCATCCATCTTCAGTACAGTTTCTGCTAATAAGCCCTAAATCTAAACAATCATAAGAAGAAAATACTGTAATAAGTACAATTTAACAGCAGCAGAGAAATGGCATTTTTAATTCTCACCTTTTTGTCACAATTTCTTTAAGGGTTTAAGAATTACCAAGCTGTTATTGCTGTGTTCTTTTAATGTTCTGTTACATACAGCAACAAAGGCAAGTGATTAATTTTCATTTCTTGATTGTTTTTTTAATTGATTGTAAAAAGCTGTATCTGCTTTAGCTAAGGTCTTTATACATATATTAGTAACTCCACTGTACAGTCGCATTGCATTTTGCTATTTAAGTAGGCTTACTGCTGGTATTAAACCCTAGTTTCTTTGTTACGTACAGAGCGCCTGTGTCAGGCTACTTCAAGACTTTAAATAAGTTCCATGCCAGTCAGCTCAGAGCTAAGAGTCTAATAGTTTTCCCTCCCAGCCTGTTGTTGTGTTCTTAAATCCAGTGTTTCTGTTGTTCACCCATTATGACTTGCGGTTAATTCCCTCCCCCTCCCTGTTTATTGGATGCTGACAGTAAGCATAGAAATATCATTTCACAGGGTCTCTCCACTTAAGATAGTCACCAGGCTATGAGACCTTTGACAATTTTTTTTAAAACTGAGTGTGGTGCAGCGGTTAGCATTTTCACCTCACAGCAAGAGGTTTGCCTGTTTGTTCTCATATGGAGTATCTTCTGTGCGGAGTCTGCATGTCCTCCCTGCAGTTGAGCGAGTTTTAAAGATGTGCAAGTAGGTTTGTGTGTGTGTTTGTGCATGTGCCTTCTGTGAAGGTTGGGTACCGGGTTGGCAACACGAACTGCCAATCAGTCTGTGGACTGGTGATCCACTGTGTCGACTCCTAACGGGAGAAGCCAAAATACATATTATACTGAGTGTACTGATACTGCTTGCACTGTTTTAGTGCTAAATAATGAGTTTAGAGATATTTACTTGTTTACATTTAGTTGAGTTTAAATTTGTGAGGCACCTTACTCTGCCCTATGTAGCCACAAATACTTTGAATTACAATGTTCCCTATAAAATACTATGTCAGAAAACTCCCCAGTAAGTAGTTGCGCAAAGAGCAGCTGGCTTTCTCGCTGAGGAGCACATGCCTTTAATTACAAGTAACAGCAATGTAAACAGCCATTAACCCCTCTTGTACCATCTACAAGTAATAAAAAACAAATTAAGAATCTACAACCATGGATGTGTACTATCCTACTATCTCTGTAGCTAGCTGCATGGATTTACGCATTGTGAGACACTATAGCAATTGTCTCATGCATACTGACAATCATGTGATTGTCATGCAAACTGACACAGTTAGTGAGAGAGTTGTAGTTATACAATGTCACTGTTGGCAAGGTTCTCACCTGCCAACAGAAACAACACCAGACAGGTTGCCAGTAACACCCATTACACATATTATGGGCCAGACAAATATACCCACGTTTGTTGAGGCTCTTAAATATAATCCTATAAAACCTTGAAGGCCTCCCAGACATATAACATAAAGCAGGAGTACCCACAGCAACTTCTAGAGTACTCTCTAAGTCAACATGCATAAAGATATATACAGCATCATAAGGCAAACTGCCACACAACACAATATTTTAGTCACAGGAGATTTGAGTTTCAGACACATAGATGCGTCACTCACCAGACTGAGCAAGGAGAGAGTCACAGTCAGCTGCCTGATCACATGTGCACTCAAGTCATGGCATCATAAGTACCAGCATGACTCTGTCACAGTCAGCTGCCTGATCAAATGTGCACTCAAGTCATGGTATCATAAGTACCAGCATGACTCTGTCACAGTCAGCTGCCTGATCACATGTGCACTCAAGTCATGGTATCATAAGTACCAACATGACTCTGTCATTGTCCATGTTGGTATAAATGACCTGAGACATACTTCCCTGGTCTCTCTGAAGAGAGACATGATAGAGTTCATAGACTATGTGTCCCAGGCACCCCCCAATCACCCCCAGTCACCACCCAGGAAATAACTCCCACCATTTCTCCACCAACTGTCAGTGGGAAGCAGGTCCTTACTGCACTATCTAAAGCCAACAACACTGCTTCTATAGGACCTGAAAATATCCCAGGATGCCTGATCAATTCAGCTTGCTAGAATCCCTAGTTAACCATAGCCTCCAGACAGGCATCATGTCAAATGAATGGAGGACTGCAAGCATTATCCCTCTATGTAATGGGAAGTTTTCTACAGGTCTGGGTAACTACAGACCCATAAGTCTGACTAGTCCCATATGGAAAGACGGAATTATCATGGATCTGATAAACAATGACATAGGAGATATACAGACACTGTACCAACCTATTTTTGTTTTTTGTCTAAGTTAGGTCATGCCTACTTAACCTGGTGGACTTCTTCAAGAAAGTAACTAAAGCTGTGGATGAAAGCAAAACAGTGCACACTTCCTAGTATCTCACTAGGGCATTATAGATAAACCTACAAAAATAGGCATAAATCCATATTTCACACAATGAATGGCCAGTAGGCTCGCTGACAGAACACAATACATTAGGATAAGGGAATTCACCTCCAAAAAGATGCCATTCACTAGCAGAATCCCATAGGTGTCTGTTCTGGGGCTTCTCCTTTTTGGCATCTACTTCACTTAAGTGAAGTTGAGGCAAACATCAAAGGTCTCTCTGATTAAATTTGAAGAAGACAGAAAACTATTTATATATTTACTTATTTGCGTTTGTTTACCAGGAGGTCTACTTGGCCAGGGTGAGCCTGTTTTCAATAGACGCCCTGAGAGAAAAGCTTCAACAATAAAAGCACAATAAAGCTATAGAATCAAAATACAGAAATCAAGCAGCGATGGTACAGAACACTACATTACAGAATAGGTGATACAATTAAATTGATAATACTAGCTTTTAAGTTTGAAAGCCAAACAAGAATACATTTCATGACATAGGATAATGACAAATGTGTGAACAATACAGTATTGCAGTTTTGCAGTAGAGGGGGAAATATGGAGAACAGCAGATTAAAGATACTGAACTTAAGGTATAGTCTTAGAGCTATTGTTATATAGGCATCAAAACTGAATGGAAGATATGGTAGGTAACTGATATAATAAATTATGTGTGGCTGGGTGGCATGTGTTGGGCTTAGTAAGGTGGAAGCACTGAATGTATACATGAAAAATCTGAGCCGTAAGTGAGATGGGGAGGAAAAGTAGGAAGGCTAGGAATATTGGGTTTTTATAGTCAGTGCTGGTACATGTACATAGCCAGAGGGAGAACAGCTGTTGTTTCAGTGAAGTCTTACATAATTCGGGGTCACTAGTAGATCTAATTGAAGGAGGGACAGCATTCCATAGTTTTGCTACAGCATATGGGTAACACATCTGACTTTGTGAAAGGTTAAGTTTTGGTACATTAAGGAGCATCTGATTGACTGATCACAGAGGTCTACTTGGTGATACATATTGAACAATGAGGAGATGGCAGGACAACCTGAAAGCTTATAGATTAGCCTATCAGCTGTGGTTAGTTGCAAGTATGTTAGATGCTGGGGAAGTTCTAGCCAGTTTAGACGGTGGAATGATACACAGTGGTGGGAGGAGTGTTTGGCGCTGGTTAGAAATTTTGCGATTTTATTGTAGCATGAGTCCAGTTTGGATTTAAGAGAGTATTGCATATTAGTAAGGAGAGGTGAACCACAGAGCAAGGATGGAAGTAGAAAGGAAGAGGCATGGGATAGTCTTGCTGTTTAGGTGAGGAAGTGTTTGTGCCTGTACAGGATGCCTAGTTTCTGAAACTAAGCATGAGCAATGAATCCTCTAAGGACAGATATACCCTTCAAGATGTCCTGACATAGACAGATAACTTTAGCCAGAGCTATGGACTAAAACTCAATGTGAAAAAATGCATAATAGGTCCATTTGGAAAGATGGCCAACCCTTGAAATTACCACATTGATAATACATCACTAAAAGTACACCCAGTTGTCAGAGATCTGGGAGCATATGTGGAAAGTAATCTGAACATTGATCTTCACATGTCTACTTTGGTGAGAAAAGTATTCTATGTTACACAACTTATGAAAAGTGGCATTCTGGTCAAAGAAGGTCATTGTTTCACTGTAGTTGGCTCTCATCAAACCAATAATTGAGTGCAATACACTCTGTGGCATGTCCCTGACCAGGCACTAGGAACAGCTACAAAGGTTCCTCACAAAAACAATAGAGGGAGTAAACAAGTCCTATGTGGACTGACTTAATTCCCTATTCCTGTACTCAATTTCTGTGGGCTGCTACATGATGATCTATTCCAAGCCTTGAAGTCATTCTCTGATCCCACACTGATTGATTAGTTGCATATTTGCAAAACAAATACCATCTAACATAACAGTTATAAGAATCTAAACCTTATCTGTGACATTAGCAGGACATGCTGGAGGGACAGGTATGCGTCTCAAAGATACCCTTTCTCTGGAACAGGCTATACATCCATGGGAAGCAAAGCTCATTCCTAATCAAGCATAATTTGGAGCAATGGATGGGAAATCACAAATTCAGCTCTGGTTTGACACCTATGTCCCTAACAGACAGAGGCACCCTGTGACTGATATGTACAAGCCTATATCATAACCTGTAACATTCCTTGGGTAGTGACATGTCAGCAATGATTTGGTAAATTTGTGGTAAGCCTGGGTAGACTTAAAATGGATCTTGGGCCAGTAGAGTAGTAGCCACCAATGAACCTATGAGCCTAAGGAAAAAGGGAAGAAAATTAAAGGATATGCACATTTTCTGATGCATCCAGCATGGATACCAAATTTCTGATTCTGTACCTGCATATGCATAAATGAAGAGTGTGTTTACCATATTGTCAGTATTTAAGAATGTGTCTACTGGAAAAGGTAGTGGACAGACTAAGCTTGCTACAATGATTGTTAACATGTTAAATATAAAATGCAGATCATCATCATCTTTCGGCTTTTCCCATTAGGGGTCGCCACAGCGGATCATCCCTTTCCATTTCTTCCTATCCTCTGCATCTTGCTCTGTCACACCAACCACCTGCATGTCCTCTCTCACCACATCCATAAACCTTTCCTTAGGCCTTCCTCTTTTCCTCTTACCTGGCAGCTCCATCCTTAGCATCTTTTTCCCAATATACCCATCATCCCTCCTCAGCACATGTCCAAACTAACGCAATCTCATCTCTCTTGCTTTGTCTCCAAACTGTCCAACATGAGCTGACCCTCTAATATACTGATTCCTACTCCTATCCATCCTAGTCACACCGAGTGCAAATCTTATCATCTTTAACTCTGCCACATCCAGCTCTGACTCCTGCCTTTTTGTCAATGCCACTGTCTCCAACCCATATAACATAGCTGGTCTCACTGCCCTCTTGTAGACCTTCCCTTTCACTCTTACTGGTACCCGTCTGTCACAAATCACTCCTGACACTCTTCTCCACCCATTCCACCCTGCCTGTACTCTCTTCCTCACCTCTCTTCCACATTCACCATTACTCTGAACTGTTGATCTCAAGTACTTAAACTCGTCCACCTTTACCAACTCTTCTCCCTGCATCCTCACCATTCCTCTACCCTCCCTCTTATTTATACACATATATTCTGTCTTAGCCCTGCTGACCTTCATTCCTCTGCTCTCTAGAGTACATCTCCACCTCTCCAGAGTCTTCTCAACCTAATTCCTACTCTCACTACAGATCAGAATGCCATCTGCAAACATCATAGTCCACGGGGCCTCCTGTCTGATCTCATCTGTCAACCTGTCCATCACCACTGCAAATAAGAAAGGACTCAGAGCTGATCCTTGATGTAATCCCACCTCCACCTTAAACGGATCTGTCACTCCCACTGCAGTCCTCACCACTGTCACACTACCCTCATACATATCCTGTACCACTCTTACATACATCTCTGCCACTCCCGACTTCCTCATACAATACCACAACTCTTCTCTAGGCACCCTGTCATATGCTTTTTCCAAGTCTACAAAGACACAATGCAACTCCTTCTGACCTTCGCTGTATTTCTCCAATAACACTCTCAGAGCAAACATTGCATCTGTAGTGGTCTTTCCTGGCATGAAACCATACTGCTGATCACTAATCATCACCTCCCTTCTTAACCTAGCTTCTACTACTCTTTCCCATAACTTCAAGCTGTGACTGATCAGTTTTATCCCTCTGTAGTTATTGCAGCTCTGCACATCACCCTTATTCTTAAAGATAGGTACCAAAACATTTTTTCTCCACTCCTCAGGCATCCTCTGACTTTCCAAAATTTCATTAAACAATCTAGTTAAAAATTCCACTGCCATTTCTCCTAAGCACCTCCATGCTTCCATTGGTATGTCATCTGGGCCAACAGCCTTTCCATTCTTCATCCTCTTCATAGCTATTCTTACTTTCTCCTTGCTAATCTGCTTCATTTCCTGATTCACTATCCCCACATCATCCAACCTTCTCTATCTCTCATTCTCTTCATTCATCAGCCCTTCAAAGTACTCTTTCCATCTACTCAACACACTCTCCTCTCTTGTGAGTACCTTTCCCTCACTATCCTTTATCACCCTTACTTGCTGCACATCTTTCCCAGCTCTGTCCCTCTGTCTAGCTGCGATATAATGATCCTGCCAGTCAGTTTGGAGCTGGGTAACTGTATATACCAGGGATGATCTATGGACCTACTATTTATATATTTGGACAGAACAACATAATAGTAGAATGCACTTATCTTACATAGACGGAATGACACTTTATTGAAATACCTATTTCAAGGGCGTATAATATAACATCCACATAGCATTTTTAGGAAAAAGTCAAAATACCCTAGACATTTGATAACAGTAACCTTGAAATAGTTTAGACATGTTCCAGCCTTTCCTTCAAAATATGTAGAAAATATGGAACAATATTTAATATTACAAAGTATATATTTGGGTGGCTGCAGTGGTGCAGTGGTTAGCATAGGCACCTCACAGCAAGAAATTCTCCGGTTTGATTTTTGGCTTGGGGGCCTTCTGTGCAGCGTCGGCATGCCCTTCCTGTGGTCACATGGGTTTCCTCTGGGTGCTCCGTTTTCCTTCCACATTCCCAAGACATGCAGTAGGTGGATTTGACACTTTAAATTGGCCGTAGGTGAGAGTGTGTGTGTGTGTGTGTGTGTGTGTGTGTGTGTGTGTGTGTGTGTGTGTGTGTGTGTGGTATAAGTGAACTACTGTGGCAGGGCTAGCCACCTGGTGATGTAAACCTTGGCTTGAGATGATTGCCACTGCTGAAGTGACACCCCAACCCCATGTGCAAAATGGGAAAAAGGGTTGAGGATGGATGTATATATACAGCTGTATATGTCTATTAATGTTTATATAAATGATGACATAATTTGACTACTAGAGCAATGATGACTGATAGAAATTTAAAGAAAAGACTTTTCCCTGTTACAAACAATGATATAATGTGACTATGGGAACAGTGGTGACTGAAAGACATTAGAAAGACTTTTTATGTAGATCTTATTTTTGGAAGTAATATCACAAAGTGAGATGTCAACTGGAGTCATGAAGCTGGAGGAATAGGTAAGACGGGTTACAATATGTTTACTAGATTCTTAGATTAGATTACAGATTAGATTAGATTATAGATTACTACTAGGCTAACTACCCTTGTGGGCCATTTAAAGCCTAGCCAATTACCCCATGTGAGAATCAAACCCTGCACCTTGTGTCTATAAGGTAAACACCTCTCTGATCTAAATCTTGGGAACAAGGTCCTATAACTCATATATTTATACATGCTTGACCGATTAGGTAACACAACTGTTACAAACAATATGTAAACATAAAACTAATAAATAAATGCAGATTATTTGATTAAACTGCCCGTTGCTTTGAATTAATGATTTGTAATGATCACTGGTGTTATTTGCTAGTTGTTTCGATTTTACTGACTAGGGAACATTCAGAGAACCAGTCCCTCGTTTGAAGGAAGGCAGCATAAGGAAATAATGCAATGAACGTGCAGTAGAAAATAGGTATATAAATAAATATTGAATTAAATATACTAGGATGTAAGTATATAAACAAATATTAGATACAAAGCACAGATATAAAATACAGAATATTATACAGTCCTCTTTTTATATCGGTAATGTTTTATGATAAATTCATCCAAACTAAAAGCGAAGCCTAGTAGATTAGAGTCTGGATGTAGGTTCCTCTCATTCTTTACCTTCCAAATTAATGCACCTCTTATCCACAATTAACTAAATGAGGCGTGTGTTTCAACTTTCCATAAAATGAGTCACATCTAAGATTAAAATGCAGCTTATTTCGTTATCTGAACTCCTAAAAGGCATAACACCTTTAAGGATAAAATAAAGATTTTAATAACAGCATTAGTAAAAATTTTATTTAAAAAATCATTTAACTTGTACATAATAGCTGAACTACAGAGAAATCTTGCAAATAGTTTTCCTAATTAAAAATCATGACTTTGCATGAAACGTATTAAAGAAAACATCTAATAAGTTTTGAACCATATCTTCACACATAGTTAAACTAGGCAAAAAAGTGCTGAGTGCATTGTCATAATGTATCCACTAGGTGACAGTACAGTGCTGAGTACAAGAAAATGACTTGTGCAGTGCAGGGTTTCACGCTACATGGGAAAATGCAAGAATTCTTTTTTCATTTAAATCATCTGCTATTCTCAATGAATGTCAGTTCTTAAAGTCTTTGAAGTGTGTTTAATTAAGTGCAGCATAAACTTAATGCAACACACATACTCAGATTCAAAGTGCCAGACCTTAGTGAGAGAACAAAATAGGACAAGAGAATGCAGAAATACTTCTCTTCTCCTTTGTAGCCATTTGCATTCATTCATCTAGCACATATTCCCACGGACACTGACTATTTTATTTTTCAAGGAAACTTACTTTTAATCATATGCAAACAGGTATACATGTCTGCTGTAGCTATAATATTAGGAACTATTTCTTTTTTCTGCCATCACTTTTTCTTTAAAACCTATATATCATGTTTTCCATTCTCTATAAAGTGCTCTGTTAATGACATCATCTTCCCATAAACATCCGTCTCCCTTCCATTATCCTTCAAAATTCTTTTCTGCTTTTCAACACGGATTTCTTCTTTTTTTTTTATTATTGCCTGGAAAACACACACACACACACACACACACACACACACACACACACACACACACACACACACACACACACACACACACATATACACACTGCCCTGTGATCAGAAAGCATGTTTATCTTAGCTTTTTCATGCTGTATCACCCAGCTGTTGTTTGTTAAAATGTGATTTATATTTCTTCTAAAAAGAGTTTTCTGTATATAAACATATTTAAACTGCAACCTGTAAACCACCTTTTTACCTATAGAATCAAACAGCAGCTTCAGGGTAAAGGTACCTTCGATGTAAACACCAGCAGCAATTCTCTTCACAAAGACATCAAGTACCACCACGACTCCACTAGGTAGAAATCCTTTAATTAAGACAGATAAAATCATCCAAAGCTAATTTTGAGAAAAAAATAGCTAAGGACTCTAAAGACAACCATAAGGCATTCTTTAGCTATGTCAGAAACCTAGGAGGAAACTCCCAGATATGCTCAGAATTAGTTCAAAATGATGTGAAGATTACTGATCCTACAGACATTGCCAACATACTGGCTGACAGGTTCAGTGCAAACTTCTCCCCCCCTCCACCCCTAAAGGAGAGATATCTATACCAAATGATTGTAGCCCCCCAAACATCTCTAACGCCCAGGTGAGAACTGCTCTCTCCAAGGCAAAGAACACAGCATCCATGGGACCTGATGGTGTCCCCGGCTGTGTGCTCCACGAACTCAACGAGGAATTAAACCCACAGTTAGGACAGCTGTTTAATCTTAGTCTCACCTCCGGATACGTACCCAGGGAGTGGCGCACAGCGACGGTGGTCCCACTCCACAAAGGCGGTGCCTCCACTGACCCTGGAAATTACCGTCCCATTAGCCTGACAAGCCTCATCTGCAAAGCCATGGAGAGGATCATAATGGATCTCATAAATAAAGACATAGGGAATTTGCAGACTTTGGATCCAACCCAGTTTGGCTTTGTCAAAGGCAGATCATGCCTTTTAAACTTGGTTGACTTTTTCGAAACAATCACCAAGGCCATTGACGAGGGAAAGGCAGTCCATACAGCCTACCTAGACCTGGAGAAGGCTTTCGATACAATACCCCACTCGGGTATCATTGAAAAACTCATCAACTTAAATGTAAACCCATACATTACAAGATGGGTTGCAAACTGGCTGAGTGACAGAACCCACAGGGTCAGAGTTGCTGGCGCCATGTCAGACTCAAAGCCTGTCACAAGTGGTGTCCCACAGGGCTCAGTCCTGGGCCCACTCTTGTTTGGCATCTACTTTTCTGAAGTACAAGCAAACACAGGAGGGTTATGGCTGACAAAGTTTGCAGATGACTGCAAACTGGGTGCCGTAGTCGAAAACACATCTGACACAGATATCCTTCAGAAGGGTCTCACAGAAACGGATAACTGGTGCCAGAGCCATGGCCTAAAGTTAAATGCCAAGAAATGCATAGTCATACCCTTCAGGAAAAACAAGGTTACCCCTAGCTACCATATAGGTGGCAATCCCCTGATCACAGAAGAAGTTATCAGGGACCTGGGGACCCAGGTTGACAGTAGCCTTTCATTCGACACTCATATTGCTAAAGTAGTTAGGAAGACCTTCTACATTGCCCACCTTATCATGAAGGGATTCACATCTAGATCAAGGGAGGTCATAGTCTCCCTATACTCATCACTCATCAGACCAATGATTGAGTACAATGCCCCATTCGGAATGTATCTGACCCGACACTTGCAGCAGCTGGAGAGGCCACAAATGTTCCTCACCAAAAGGATAAAGGGTCTCAAAAATCTGTCTTATGCTGCCCGACTGAAAGAACTCCAGTTGTATTCAGTTGCTTACTGCTTGCTCAGAGGTGACCTGTGCCTGACATACAAGGCCATGTCAAACCCATATTTGATGAACATGCTTCATCTCAAAAAATCTAGATCCCCCAGAGCCACAAGGGCGGGAGACTTAAACCTCGACACGGTTATTAATAGGACGTGCTGGAGGGATAGATTCATCACCCAAAGACTCCCTATGCTGTGGAACAAAATCCCGGTTTATGTGAGGCAGAGCACCTCGGTGGCCTTGTTCAAGAGGAATCTTGACCAATGGATGGGAGATCGCAGATACACCCCAGGGGTTACCTCAGTGTCACTGCTCGACAGAGACACAGCAAAATAATGGGCATAGTTTCTCCAAACTAAAGGGGTGGCGTAAGCCACAAAAACTATGGGCTAGGCTTGTAAATGCCCTCAGGCAGATAGCCTAGTATGAACCTATGAACCTATGAACCTATAAAATAGTAAGCACTTTTGGGTTATAACCAACCCTTCTTCAGTCATATACACCATTATTTTTTGTGCATTTAAATAGTAAAAAGGCGCCAAATCACTACGTCTCTATATCTTATCAAAAACAGCCACTAGATGGCAGCATCTACATATTTAACAAAAATTAATATTGTATATGTCTGAAGAAGGGTTGGTTATAACCGGAAAGCGCTTACTATTTTTTCTGTCTTAATTAAAGGATTTGTACCTAGTGGAGATGTGGTGGTACTTGATACCTTTTTACCTATAGTCAACATACAGTCAGGCATTACTAACCTGACCTTCTTTTATTTATTTTTATCCAAAAATCTAAAGTCCCAGGCATCAAGAACAAGGCATGGTAATGCATTTAATTTTCCCAATTTACAACCTACCTAATATATTTTTAGAGAAGGAAGTACTGATTTTTCTTTCAAATGGTCTGATGTTTGTTCCTGTGTGACGTGCTCTTCTTGTAGCTGCTGTTTATAAATTTAAAAGAGTGCACCTGTTTCTTAAATCTTAACATTCTGCAAGGTCACCAGGATATGGACAAAATAGCGAAGCTTAACAATGCTTTGCATACATATAACACTTGTTATTTTACCATTTGATTAAATATGTCAACGGGATATGCATTTTTTGAGTGAAATATTAATTACAGGCCTTGAAATTAAACCCAAGGTGAAATAGATATAATGCATAGCCGTAAAAGAACTGTTATGTACCTTTATTGGACTAAAGGCAGACATCAGGAAAGTAACATAATATCAATTGCAGAGCCTTTAAAAAAGTTTGTGATTTGTATTTCAGGCCATTTGTTAAGTTTCAGTTGACATTAGGGGTGGAGCACACTGCTGGAATATTGTGAGTTTATTTTATTTATTTATTTTACTTTTTGTTGAAGTTTTACAACAAAGAAGAACCCATAATAAATAAAACAATATATAAAAATAAAACAAATAACTGTTTAGAATGTTGTGATTTTAGAAGATAGATACAATTGTGTTGCTGCCTGTATTCTGATTTAAATTATGACATTCATTTTAGCTGTGTATAACAGAGAATGACATTTAAAAAAGGTTACATTACAAATACCTTATTTATCATTTAAGTGGTATATCATCTTAAAGTTAAATTTTCTTTTATCATGTTATAGTTTTTGTATTTTTAAAAGAGATTTTCATTGAAACCCCACAGTTCACTTTGAAGTAGAGTAACTATATATTTATTACATGAGCAAGTCTCAATTTATTTTTTTTGAGAGGTGAAAGCACCAGTGGATTGAGGTTTTAGTATTTTTAATAAAGGTTTTGGATTCTACAAGTCAAGGAATTATTTATTTGGTTTCTCCAGTGGTTCATTTTGGAAGTAAGTTCTCTGGGTGCTGCTTGAGTTGAAACTGATAATTTCAGATGTGTCTTGTGGATTTTGTAGCATTTTGAGTCCTGCATATTCATTATGTCATGATCTCTTCTTCTCTTCATTTAAATAAAGCAAACCATCTTAATCCTGCATTACTACTGTCCATATTAATGGATAGTAGCTTTAGTGTACACATTCCTTTTAACCTTCTTGTCTATAGTTCCTCCCCCCATTGAATATTCTTAATCTGCTTTATTTTATTTCCTTGCAAAACACTAAACTTATTTTGTAACATCACTCCACCTGCCACATAATTTTGCCTTTCTAGCTTTGTTAACTCTGCTTCATTTTGCACAACCTCAACCTCTGCACTGTTTCCTCATTTTGGCTGTGGGCATTTTCCTTTCCTTCTTTCTAGAAACATCTTCAAAAAATGCCTCATTTTCTGTTTTTATGCAAACCACAATTTGTAAATTTTGGGGTAAAATTGTTTTTACTGCTGCATCATTTTCTGTAGGGCAAGTATTTATTAAATGTTTCTCAACTGCACATAAGTAAATATGTTTAGTCTACCCTACATAGAAAAACTTAGACAGAAAACTGCACCTTACACTTTGTTACACATACAATATCCAGTGCATGTATTAGCCTATTATTTTCTATTTTTAAATCATTAAGTACTTACCACTACCCCATCCATAACCTAGTAGAGTTACCACTTCTAACAGAACTCAGAACAAATGTAAAACTCGTTAAGCATTCAGTGTCATTACTGAGTAGCTTGTCATTTCATAGTTTGATAAACATACTTTTTATGTCAGTTACAAGGTTAATGCAATAGCAAAACTGTCCCATGGTTCATTCTCTCTTTTTTTTTCATAGAAAAGACAAAACTTGTCCAAGACAATAACTGTTTCAAAAGAAACACCACAATGTCTTCCAAAAATGAATATGCGCTCTCATATTTTCAACTGTTATATCTACAGCGTTTTTAACTCTGTCCTGCAAGAAATTTATATTTAGCAGTTTCCCATATTATAAAATGCAAAAGTCAATGTAAACATTCCTTCATGTGGGACCCAGAATATCGATAAGCTACATACTTATCTTTTAATACTAGAAACAGCTGTCTGAACATTTGAAGCAGTCTTGGTTCGTTTTAAGCATCCCTTCTTTTTTTTTTTCAAAAACAACTACTGTTGGTTCTGTGGTACTTCCTGACAATAATTGATAAATCTAACAACTTCCTCTGAATGGAGTAACAGATGTTCACCATTCCCAGTGTCAAGGTATATTTCTGAGCCTGCCATTACCACTGTAGTTCTTTCATCTTAAAAAAAAGATCCGATCCATTCTCCTCATAATGCTGCTGGTACTCATCCCATCATTTATCCCCAAGAATTTTCATAAATGTTTTCTGGGATATTTGCAGAACATGGTATTTCAATAAAATGTGAGTGTAACGTCCATAGCAGCAAATATTTTACAACAGTATCTTCACTAATTCTAATAATGTAGTATCAGCAGTGACATTCAACTCATCCTTGTAATGTCTCCTAGGAACTCCTCACTCATTCCGCCACATTATACCTTTCAATTGTCCAGATTTCCATAAAATGTACAGATTTGTGCCTCATTTTTAGTCTGTTCCTCATAAAATGTGGGGTTTAATGAGAAATCACTGAGGACGGAAGTCACTAAATAACGAGCTACATTTGAGTTTCAAACTTCATATCATTCAGAAAATGCATGCTAACGCAAACCCTTTTATTTTAACAACTTTCTAAGTTTATAAGAGCAATATTTAAAAAAAATCTGTTCCTGTTTTTGAGGATTTGCCCCCCCCCCCCATTATTTTAATCTTTGTCCACATTTACTGTGCTAAGATGTTGAGAGGTATGTTCCTTCTTCTACCTTAATGTTATACTTCTTTCTTTGCAAAAAAGAGACACAGGCAAGTAGTTTTTTTTAATAAAAATATTTACATACTTATATCAAATTAAAACAATGTATCACATTTCTAACACATTTTAAAATCTTACATTGTAATCTAATCACACCATTTTCCAGTCTCCCAGTTATATAGAAATGAATCTTCTATTTTCCATTACTTGCCACCACTAATTATATGATAGAATTGACATCTTTCCTCCCATAAAGAAATATATTATTTAGAAACAAAAGCCTTGCCAGCTTTCTCTTTTTCCTTTAAATCCTTTTACTTACCATTGCAGGAACATATCCAAATTACTTTTTAAACAACCCATTTTTAATGACAATTGCTATTTTCCTCAAAGATCATGTTTTCCACATTCAACAAATCCTTAGATAGTTGCTTCTTTCACACTGCTTGATTTCCCTATGATTTCCATAATTTCCATGATTTGTCTTTCATCAAAAATGTTGAATTCCACATTTCTTTTTATAAGTACTCTGGCTAAAGATAATCTGTGGAAACCTTTTAAAAATCTGTCCATTCATGAATTTCTGTGAAAATGCTCTTTTTTTCCCCTTATAAAACATGTTTTTTTCTGTTTATTTTCATCTAAATAATTCTTAGCATTCCACATGAATAACTGCCTTATGATTCTTTTACACCAATTCTTTTATCTTCTAAACTTTTAGCTTTGATTTTTCACTGTAATATTTTCTTTAGATAACATCTGATTTCAATTTTCTATCACGTTTCTATATATTGTTTCATGTACAACTGCATTTTGCTCCCTTTATACTATATAAAAGAAGGTCCAATTTTTGCATACTTTAATTAAAAGAAATGCATATTTTTTAAAAAGCCAAAAAGATGAAAAGACTAAAAGTCTTTTCTCCCCGGGCCTCCGCTGAAAATGGACCTACATCCAGTCGGACACTCCCGGTCAACAAATATAAATAAATAAATAAATGAAGGGGTTTAACAACCCAAAACCTCCTTTTTGTGTCATATCATAAAGCAGTCCTTTGTTAACCCGATTTATCTTGCACTCAATTTAAATAAGCTATAATTCCTTCTTTTTTTTTTTTTTGAATACACCTCAATAATAATCCAATCTTTTTATCAGAGTAACACTTATCAGATATACTTGTTTTGTAAAGCAAACCATAAGAACTTTTCAAAGGTGACGAACTTCCTTCATATTTTCAAATAATTATTGTGAGACTTTTGCTGTGTTTCATTTATTCCATATTTTATAAATAAAACCTTTAATTCTGTTGTATTAAATAAATTCCTCACACTTGTACCTCCTGTCACACTTTTAGTCTTATTCAGAGGCAGTCCCATCTTCCTTAAGTTCCTTTCAACAGGTCTACTTTGACCCATGGATATTACACTTTCCCGAAACTTAAATAAGTGATCCCACTTCAGCAAACGTGCTTTTAAATGAAAACGCACTTTTGTGAAACTCAGTACACTGAGTAGTTATTATAGATCATGTTACAGTAAGGATAAGGGAATATTCCCTTTTCCCCACTGTAGTGTAATCTCGGAGTTAGTATATATAAGTAGCGAGGTGTGGGGGTGCTTGTATTATTTTTTTTTTTGTGCATGTGTGCATTTTTTGTTTTGTTTTTATTCAGTGTGCTTAAACCATTTTCTTGTACTTGGCATCTAGTTCTGATGAAGCCCAGATGTTATGGGTGAAAGCACTTAACAGTATCTCATAGTATGTATTTTGATTTTACGGAGTTTGTATTGCAGCAAGTCCGTGATTAGTTCCCTTTGTTACAATAAATCGGCTTTTACCATTCAGGACATGTGGCACTTATTGGTGGATCCGCAGACTATTCTTTTAATACCATGCAAATATTTACTATTTCCACATTAGATATCTGCATTCTATATTTTAGTTTTCCTGAATGCCTTATAATATGTGATACATAATGCTACAGGTCTCCAATTCATCTGTTCTTTGCTCCTTTCCTTCATATAACTTTAACTAGTATGTCGTGTGTTCTTGTCTTTCCTTGTGCATTCCAATTACTTATTAAACACTTGAATTGAATCATTTTTCTCTTCCTCTGTCAGACACCTGCAAAACATCTATGCCGTTCATGCCACTGTTTGTGTGCCTGTAGTATTTTTCCTGAAATATTGAAACATGTGAGGGGTGGAAACTATTGAATATAATAACTCATTGAAGCCTATGCCACCTTTTTTATTTACTTTCAGTTAACACCCATAGCACCATGAACCGTCTCCAGACTTTTTTGGTCTGCTTTCTTTAAGTAAGTGACATATTGACTAATAAAGTCAATATTAGAAAGGACAAGGACTTATTAACAAAATGATACTAAGATTTTTAATCTGCGATACCCTGCAAAAGAAAAATTAATCACTATTTGTCACTTATGATTGTGTATACTTCCATATTTATGTGATATTTTCATATCTGAGACACCTACATGCTGTTTAGAGGTGTGGTGGAAAAGCCATGGTGAGATTCAGAAAAAATTCTTGTTGATGTCCATTTATGTGACACTATACTGGAGATATTGCTAATTGTTTTTTAGTAATTATGAAAATAAGCAATAATTCCATATGTACTTAGTACTTCAAAAAGCAAATTATTTTCAAACTATTGCATGGCATTAGTGAAATCTTAGATGTTGGTAAAGAAAGCTGTCACTGCTATTTGAACTATTAAGTTATACAATTTGAGAGATATTCAGTGCTATTTATATTCCTAATTATACAATT